>NW_026933216.1:0-57013 GCF_032062105.1 Saccostrea cuccullata | reverse complement strand
ATTCAAGTAAGGGTTTTGGGGACAAAGCAAAAAAGAGAACGTTAGCAAAGTTGAGAATCTAAAAAGAAACCTTTAATTTGCTTATAGCTAAGAAGGAAGACCCACTCGTTGCTTTGTAACGAGCTTTGCTCTAGTTTTTTTCCTTTTCCTAGACGCCAACTTTGAGGCCTCATATTTCACTCATTTCTCGATGGATTTTGCTCAAATTTTCAGAGTTGATAGACGTTACTCAACTCTATCAGAATGCTATCTAAATTTTCAAAAAGTCACTTCCGGTTTTGAGTTATTTCCCTTTAAAGGAAAATTTATAGGCTTTCGTTTCCAGACAAAGGCTCAGAGACGGCTAAAGCTGGAGCAAAAATTCTACTGATTTTAGATAGGAGAAGGATTGAAGTTTTGCATAGTGGTTTTTGTTTTTAGATTTCTCTATTTAAAATGGTGCTATATAGGGGTCAAAAATTAGAACGTTTAAAAGAGCGAAAATTTAAACATATTTTGCTTTTTATCTCCTAAACTAAAAATATTTTGTTAAAACATATAGAACAAAATTTGTGCAGAATTACAAGATCTTTTAAATGATATCTCGTAAAAAGGGCTGACTCCTAAATTAGGGGATCTAGAGGGGCCAAAAGTATTTTCCAAATATCTAAAAAAGTATTGAGAATTTGTAATACATCCAAGAAGCAATGTTGTTCAAAATGTCAAGCTTAATCTCATGAAGTCGTCAAAATGCGTCCGGCGACGTCACTTCCGGTCAAACCGGAAGTAGTCAGAAAATGCATATTTTTGCTGTTCTTGACAAGTTTTGGGGTAACATATATCACAGGAAGCACAAAACTTAATTTTCCGTCCATCGACATCACTTCCGGTCAAACCGGAAGTAGTCAAAAATAGCTTATTATTTAAAGTTTTGATGCAAAATTGAAATTATAAAGTGACTGGAGACGACTTAGCTTATTGCTTTCTTTTTGCTGACGTCACTTCCGGTCAAATCAGGACGGAAGACCTTCTCGTTGCTTTGCAACGAGCTTTGCTCTAGTTATTTATGTATTTGATCATTATTTTTTGGAAAGATATATGACATAACTGCAACGGTAAGTGCAAACAAGTTCTCAAAGAGTACATAAGCATTGCAATAATGAAACTATACCTTTCAAAAAAATAATGATTTTTTGCTTACATGCTGATATATTTGACTTTAACTTTTTACCTCAATTTCTCTTACCTATGCAGCAATGTACCTTCATCACTACATACGGAGTTTATATATCCTAGTTGAATCGATTTGCACGAGTATGCTCTACGTTTGAACTATTCCTATAACGAGGTAAATTATTGAGAAACCAGTAGGCGAAATAGGAATATCAAGTCTCCTTTAAAGTCATCATATCAAAAGTTATTTGTTCGATGCAAATGACCTTGTCAGCAAATACAATTTAGCATTGAGTCAAATGCTGACTGAATTTTTTATACTTATTGTTATTCCATTATATATATACGGAATTGACGACGGATTTTTCCGTTATTTCCTGATCATAACAAAGATCGAGCACATGGTAGGTGTGACCGGTCAGCAGGGGATTCTCGCTCTCATATGGCACCTGATCTCACCTCTGATTTGTTGGAGGTCAATGTTTGCTTTGCTTCTGTTTTGTATTATTTTATGGACTTTTAATCTTGTATACTGTTCGTCATCCGCATATGTTTCATTTACATTTTTTTAACGCCAGGACTTGACAGCAATTGTGATTTGTATTTTGAAACCCATGCATTATCCTTAAAGCTTCATGTAAGGTACAGTAAATGAAAGAGCCAACGTAACACTTTCTGGTCAAACGAAGCTTTATTTTTGATTTAACGACTGTGCGTCAAGATAAAATGCATAATTATCTTATCTTAATCTTTTGACACCCTTTCTGTGTTATGATGTTTTTAATGCTATAGGTTTCCATTCATTTGTCTATTCATATGTTGAAGATACATGTAAATGTGTTAAAAGTAAAAATAAAATAAAATATTTCAATTTTTATTGAATCAGAGAGGAAGAATTAAACGTCATTCCCTCATACGTCCGGTACATTTGGTTGATCTTGGTTTAACCGATATCGAATGCAAGTCTTAAAGCGTAAACGTCGGATGGATTTCAAGACTAATATAATTAAAACTCCACACTAAGAATATTTTTATGTAATGCATTAAAACTTATTGAATTAATTTTGAACACATGGTACCTGACAATACAATGAATCAGAATGATTTCAACGTTTTCATTAAATTATAGATATTTACTGCATTTTTGTAAATTGTTGACGTCGATAAGCAATAAAATTACACAAAACTTTTGATTTAATGGTTTCATTACACACAATGATACATGTAAACAATTACAATAATACAGTCTATTAAATAATATGTACATAATCTATAGAAACGCAAGCAATATACAATATCACATGTTCTCCGAATTTGAGGTTAAATTCTCTGCAGGATCAATGCGTGTGCATACCTTATTACTTGTGCATCACTTATGCCCAGGGCTTTCCTGTCATCTCGCTGCTCGTATGTTACCCTCGAAACCATGTAACATATGTTTAAAATATATTCTCATTGGAGCGAAATTTGCAAGAACCTATTGTAAAACAGGGTAAAAGACATAAAAAAGCTTGATTTTCTTATATACAAAAACTTCGAAATTTTTTTTCTCACTCAAATGAAGAGTTAACACTTGCCGTTGGAAGGCTGCAAATTTATACCAATGGTTGGCACTCAGGCCCTTTGAGCAGTGAGGTTTTTTTTCGTGTGCATACCTACTAAGATACAGGAGCTCTGTTTATACAGTATTGCCTAAAGGACTGATCAATAGGGAGTTCAATCCAACGACATAATCATTAACGCATAATAATATAACATTTCCGGACATATTTCTTTCTTGACAACCCCTCTCTTTTCTCTCTCGAAGGCTTAATGACCAACATATCACAATTAATTGTCAGGACTTAACTTTGCAGACAAATAGACAGACAGATAGACAAATAGTCAGGTAGATAGAAGGGTAGAAGTATGTATAGACAAAAAATATACTCCCTCTAATAATTAATTACAAGGGCTTAAAAATAAAATGATATGTAGTATAGTGTATTGCATTGAATAGAGTCAAGGTACATAATAGAATTATGTTAATTTTTGTGATAAAAGATGAATTTTTAAAGAAGATAGCTAATATTTTAATTTAGATTTTACCAGGATCGCAGCTTTTTTAAAATAAATTAATATTTCCAATGATACATCTATGTGTAAAGACTTACTGGAATCCATTGGGCGTATATCCTTGCAATAGACCGGCTTATTAGAATCATTACAATATCCACGGATATATACGTATCTGCATTCAAATGATATCTATAACTGTGTCTCTTAATTAGGTAAAGTATAGAATCTATATGAATTAAATCATAGAAAAACAAAACATCAAAGTTAACTGCATCTAAATATCTTCAAATGATATATCAATTCATTAAATATATATTTTGTAATCTGAAAATGTTACTTGATATGCCTTTTAAGAGAGGTGAAATATAAATTAAACAACTCACCATCTTGCTTATAAATTTATTAATCTTTTAGTAGCATGTACCTTAACTCTATTACAATACTATCACATTGCTTTTTAATGTTCTGTAATTAGTGATTAGAAGGTGTGTATTGTTAAAATATGCATCCTGTCTTCCTGTCTGTTTTTCTTTATCTCTGCCTGTCTGTCAATTTGTCTGCAAAACCATAGCCTTGTCAATTAATATGATATGTGGGACCTTTCGCCTAACAGAAAAAAAAAGAGTTAGATAAGAAAAAAATGAGGAAGAAGACCAGTGATTTCTTTATTTCTTGCTATGTAGAATGCATTTAAAAAACTCAATAAATCATGTTAAAGTAATCCTTGATGTATTTTAATACACTCGATGGTAAAAGAACACAAAAGTCAAACCATTATCGTTACAGTACGTTTGACACACTGTTTTATTTGTGTATCATAGCTAAAATTTCCTGAAAAGATAAAGCTCTACCTACTATGTACACTCTTAACTGGGCAGGATGATGATCTGAACAGCTGCTTTAATAATACTGGAAGAGGAAAAAATCCGTTTATTTAGTTTAGCTCACCTCTGTTTTTAAAATGGAAGTGTTAATGAGAAAACAATTTTAATATCGGAATGTGCTTTGTTGCAACCACTATTGAAATAAGGACCACTATTGAAATAATTATATCAATAGTGGTTGAGAGTGCATTTCAATAGCAAACATAGTTAGTAACCACTATTGAAATACAACCACTATTGAAATAATTATATCAATAGTGGTTGAGAGTGCATTTCAATAGCAAACATACTTAGTAACCACTATTGAAATTCGACTACTATTGAAATAATTATATCAATAGTGGTTGAGAGTGTATTTCAAAAACAGTCAGATATACTAAGTAACCACTATTGAAATACGTCCACTATTGAAAGAATTATTTCAATAGTGGGTGAGGGTGCATTTCTATATAATAACCGTAGGTTTTGACCACTATTGAAATATGAGCACTAAAGAAAGAAAACTTTCACCACGTCAGCAACGTTTGAAATAATTATTTCAATATATATTGGATTCATTGTTCAAAGCACTATTGAAATCAATAATTTTATCCATATTGAATTTTTTTTTTCAAAAGTAAACAGCATTTCAATAGTGGTTGCAACCTACATGCATGTTTGTTATTGAAATGAATCTCGCCCACTTTTGAGATGATTATTTCAATAGTAGTCGTATTTTAATATTGGTTACTATCTATGTTTGTTATTGAAATGCACTCTCAACCACTAATGAAATAATTATTTCAATAGTGGTTGTATTTCAATAGTGGTTACTAACTATGTCTGTTATTGAAATGCACTCTCAACCACTATTGATATAATTATTTCAATTGTGGTTGTATTTCAATAGTGGCTACTAACTCTGTTTGCTATTGAAATGCACTCCAAACCATTATTGATATAATTATTTCAATAGTGGTCGTTATTTCAATAGTGGTTGCAACAGTGCTGGTTAATCTTTCTTTAAAAATATATATAACAATTTTAGTTCTCGGATAACAATTTGTAACTACAGAAATTTTAGTTGTCTTTCATTGCCCTTTAATGTTGCAAATTTTTTAAAGTTAATTGTCTAAGAAAAAGAAAAAAAAGTATTCGCCACATGCAGTTGCAACAAAATATCACCATCAGATTTAAACTATCCCTAAAAAAATACTATACTTTAGTACAGTTAACTATAGTTATAATTTTGAAACTTTGAAAACTGTGATTTACAATAGTGATAACTTTGACACTTTGAAAAACTTTGGCAAAAACTTTGACACTTTGAAAAACTTTGGCGAAAACTTTGACACTTTGAAAAACTTTATCGAAAACTTTGAACTTTGAAAAACTTTATCGAAAACTTTGACATTTGAAAAACTTTATCTAAAACTTGGATACTTTGAAAAACTTGATCGAAAATTTAGATACTTTAACACTTTGAAAAACTTTGATGAAAACGTTGACACTTTGAAAAACTTTGACACTTTGACGAAAACTTTGACACTTTGAAAAACTTTGACACTTTGATTTACTATAGTTAACTATAGTAAACTATAGTTAACTAAAGTAAACTATAGTTAATTATAGTAAACTATAGTTAACTATAGTATTTTTTTGTTAGGGATAATATGATCTTTGTTTTCGTAATTTCTTAAAATGAAGAAAAAAACATTCTATCTATTTTTTTCTCAATGTATATGACATTTCAGTAAATATGCTTTGAATTTTAATATTTCATTTAATTTGTTCCAGAAAACAAACAAGAATCACTACTTATGTAAGTTAGCTATGTCAATTTGTTTAAACTTAAACCTTTTTTAAACAAATAAATGGGGTTGGGTATCATTTCTATTAGAATACATGTACATATAATGTTTAAAATATATTCATATATATGTTATTTTTTTATACGAGGTTAATATTTATACTTACATTAAATAAAGTAATCTTATTAATGCTTAAATGATAAAGATCTGTCCTCCACTACATGTGATCTTTCAGTAGATTTTCAATTCACTGAATGGCCGAGTCTAATTCTGTTATTTTTTTTTGGTCAACCTCAACAGAAGAATGCAGAATTAATTCAATACATATTAATTTTTCTATCAATACGTATTCATATAGACCACCAGCATGAAACAGAAATGATAAGGGAAAGTAGAGCCCGCTTTGTACATTTAAACTGTTTCCTTTTACAATCAATTTCTTTTAGTCCAACCACCAAGAAGAATTAATGGACTCTTCTATCAATTCCCTGAAATATAAACCATAAGAATACAATTTCAAACAAATAAAGAAATCGATTTTTTCATTTGTCAATAAATTACAATTATTTATTAATTGTGACAGGGTTGATTAAATCCAGACTTACCTTTACATGTAATTCTCTAATTATCGCTCTTGTATACATAAAAATACATTAAAAGAAACGCTGCTACGTTTAATATAGCCTGTTTAAAGTACATACCGTGTACCAGTAATGCAGCAGGTCGTCACGCACAATCTGATGTTTTTTATGATCCTCATTTATAGAATTCGGGCAAACTCGTTCATTGGTTTTTAGCTCGGCAACTGTTCTCTCTGATAAGAAACAATCCTCGTCTTCTTCAGTGATATTTATATCTCTACAAGGGTATCCAACTTTATAGAGAAGTTGATGATGGAAAGTAGTGGTAACCTTCCTAAGCAAATGTTCAATTTGAATTCTGATCTTCTTGGTATCTGCGCTTGTTAAATTGATTTTATCATCTGGAGTAAACGCTTGCAATTGAATGGAAGTCTTATTAACAGCTATAGCAATGTTAATATCACCTCCCTTTTCCTTGTAAAAAGCAATGTTTTTACAGAGCCATTTCTCACTTAGTAATTCCCATTTCGAAAAACAGATTGCAACAAGTCTAAAAAAAAAGAAATGCGGAATAAATGTTTTGAAAGAAAAGACCAAAATCGGAGTTTTATATCCGTCGTTGAAGAAATCAAAGCCTTCTGTTGAGAAGTCAGTCTTATTAATACTAGGGACGTAGTACAAGGATTCTTGTCTATTTCCAAAGAATCCCGCACCTTTCCCTTCAACTTCTTGGGTTTTCATTTTTGCAAGAATTCCAAGTTTCTCCATGTATGGAATTATTTTATTCTTCTCGAGAACATATGATTCCTTTTCGTTTTCCCTCCATACCCTGACCAGTGTTGAATCTGAAATCATTCCATTCTTCATGAAAATGTCCCACTCTTTAACCCTGCTGCATGCTGAGCGAGCGTGAGTAGGGTCTGTTATGATATTCTTAAAAGCGTCTACAAACCAACCAACGTCTAATATTATGTTGTCTCTCAGTCCCTCTTCTGAGAAATAGATTATCTGGCCCACCTCCGAAAAGTATCTGAGCATATCATCCAACTCATTTTCTTTTAGGATTTTAAATTCTTTCTCAAGTTGTAGGCCATATATGCTGATAATTCTCTTTGCCTTTTGTTCTTGTACAAATCGCTCAAATATATACCATATGTGGGGAATTTTTTCACCCCAGTGTGGAAGACTTTTTGCTGTACGAACAATACAATTTCTGACTTGTTCTATTGCTTCTTCCTGGTGTCC
This sequence comes from Saccostrea cuccullata, assembly GCF_032062105.1. NCBI lineage: Eukaryota > Metazoa > Mollusca > Bivalvia > Ostreida > Ostreidae > Saccostrea > Saccostrea cuccullata. The sequence continues at coordinate 49,303 of NW_026933216.1, read as the reverse complement.
ATTCAATTCTCCAAATGGACATTCAATCTCATAGTAACGTGCGGGTGAAATATGATCATTCAGTGTATGTTCACTAGGCAAGCATCTCTCTAGTGCGTCATAGAATGAATTTTGGCTGGAGGTGGTTTCCTTCCGATGCTGTAGAAGACAATGATCATGAAATTAATAACAATAAACGTAAAATATGCCATTTATTGTTACATGAAACTAAGTCAGGTAGATGATTAAAATACATGAAGAATGTTGAAATTTGGTATATTCACCCAAATTAAACCAAATAATTATTTTTTTTTATTTATGTCTCGTTAATGTGGTTTTAAACATGATGCAAATAGATTATTATAAATCTAGAAACAATTATATTATCAATGAATAGTTTTTATGCATTTTGGATTAGTTTACATAAACTGATATACATTGTACACCTTTGACTGATTTTACTCTGATATGTAACTTTGCAGACTATTTTTCTTCAAGGAGTTTTGTATATTCTGCTTGTGATTTTTTTTATTAAATACAATTGTATAAATTTCAAAATTTAAATATAAGAAAATAGTTTTTCTTAAGAAAAAAAAAGTTAAATGTGAAAGATCAAAAGTGGCAAAATAACGACATAAGACGGAAAGAGATAACTGATACGCCATGAAAGATTTTAACCTTGACACAGTCATGATGAGAGGCAATCAGGATAACAGGGTTGGCCTTCGTTTCATCACTTTCTTTAGCTTTCCCATCCTCACAGTAGGTCTGAATGGATTGCAGCCAAAACACAAAGTAGTCTTGGAAAAAAAAATGCTTTATCGAGTGATGCATCATAAATTCTATTACATGCAAACGGTGATTCTAAGTTATATGAGATACATGTAATCATGACAGCCATAGTTATAAATGCATAACACTGTATATGACAGGTTTTCTGTTCGAAAAAAAATCTTTCATTGAGAGTATTTACTTGCAAATGTCCAGTTATGAAATAAAGATCCTATGGGGTTGTGTCGATCAGTGTCGTATAACATGGCTTTCTCATCCAGCTCTTTAGACATGTCAACCACCACGAGATAAAAGGCTCTTCTGGAGAGATAAATCTGGTGACACGCGTAATACGCTACTTGTCCAGCGAAATCCGTCATACTTATAAGCTGTCTGACATCTGTGCTGGAAGAAGTCCTGTCAGATTGGGTTCCATTTTTATCAAAATCTGAAAGAATGTAAGAAAAGAATTGCAAATGAAAATATATTCCTATTCATAATACAAGAGGCCCATGGGCCACATCGCTCACCCGAGCATTGTGGCTAGGAAAAAGTAGAAATTGGTTTACAATACTACAGAAAAGTGTAAAACCAAAAGTTTGGCCCCGCCCTACCCCCCGGGGTCATGATTTGAACAAACTTGAATCTACACTACCTGAGGATGCATCCATATAAATATGAGCAATTATGGCTTTGCTATTCTTGAGAAGAAGATTTTTAAAGAGTTTTCCTATATATTTCTATATAAAACTTTGGTCGGCCATTGTGGCCCCACCCTACCCCCAGGGGATATGATTTGAACAAACTTGAATCTACACTACGTGGGGATGCTTCCATATAAATATGAGAAATTATGGCTTTGCTGTTCTTAAGAAGAAGATTTTTAAAGAATTTTCCTATATATTTCAATATAAAAATTTGGTTGGCCATAGTGACCCCGCCCTACCCCCGTGGGACATGATTTGAACAAACTTGAATCTACACTACGTGGGGATGCTTCCATATAAATATGAGCAATTATGGCTTTGCTGTTCTTAAGAAGAAGATTTTTAAAGAGTTTTCCGATATATTTCTATATAAAACTTTCGTCGGCCATTGTGGCCCCGCCCTACCCCCGGGGTCATGATTTGAGCAAACTTTAATCTACACTACCTGGGGATGCTTCCATATAAATATGAGCAATTATGGCTTTGCTGTTCTTAAGAAGAAGTTTTTTAAAGAATTTTCCTATATATTTCTATATAAATCTTTCGTCGGCCATTGTGGCCCCGCCCTAACCCGGGGGGTCATGATTGGAACAAACTTGAATCTACACTACCTGGGGATACTTCCATATAAATATGAGCAATCATGGCTTTGCTGTTCTTGAGAAGAAGATTTTTAAAGAATTTTCCTATATATTTCTATATAAAAATTTGGTTGGCCATTGTGGCCCCGCCCTACCCCCGGGGGGATATGATTTCAACAAACTTGAATCTACACTACCTGAGGATGTTTCCCTATAAGTTTCATCTTTCCTGGCAGAGCGGTTCTTGAGAAGAAGATTTTTAAAACATACCACCAAATTTTCACTAATTCTCAATTATCTCCCCTTGAATGAGGGCGTGGCCCTTCAGTTGAACAAACTTGAATCCCCTTTACCCAAGGATGCTTTGTGGCAAATTTGATTGAAATTGGCCCAGCGGTTCTTGAGAAGAAGTCGAAAATGTGAAAAGTTTACAGACAGACGGACAGACAGACAGACGGACAGACAGACAGACGGACTCCGGACAAAATGTGATCAGAAAAGCTCACTTGAGCCTTCGGCTCAGGTGAGCTAATAAAAGTATTCATGTTTTAAAACACAGACTCTTAGTGAAGTGTTTATATGACACCTATTTTAATATCTTAACAAAATGAACGTTTTGAAAACAAGTTGCTGGCCTTTTAAAAAAGAACTGCAACTTGTTTGTTTTTAAATTCAATTAAAAATAATTCTAGGTTTAGTGAAATTTACCCATCTATAAACATTTCAGCTTAACATATTTAAAAATAAATCACCTATTAATGTGTCATCTTTAATTTCAAACAAATCCTCGTGAATATCAAGACCGACGGTTGTCTCAGTTGGTTGTTTGTTTTCTTCTTTGTTTTCCCTTTGAAGTCTTCTAAGAAGAGTCGTTTTTCCTGCGCCTGCGCATCCCACTATCATACCTCTGGCTTGGCACATGTTCACACTGCCTTGACTTGAAATTTTGACGAACCTTTTTCTTGCTTCTATGTCCCAACGCAGTATTTCTTCGGGTATCTTCACTAAACATAACATGAGTCTAATTATAATCATCCTCTTAACTGGCATGTGTAAAAACATATTTTGTTAGGGGATGGCAAGTTGATTCTGAAGAGGCGGGGGGGGGAGGGGGCTGGCTATTTTCTCCAAGTCAAATTATTTATTTTTATATCGATGAAAAACACAATTTTATTTTCATCTCTACTAAAACAAATATCTGAAAAGCAAAATGGAAAAAAAAAAAAAATCGATCAAAAACTCTAAATAGATGGTGGTGGTGATGGTGAGGGGGTGGGGGGTTGGGGGTTTAATGGCTTTGGTCATGTACAGGTTATCTATTTTCCTCCCAGTCAAGACAGATTAATTACTAGCAACATTTTCGAGAACGGGTTATTTATTTCCCTTTGTCAGTCTCTCCCTTTCCTCAGAATCAAATACTCGTCCCCTTTATTTTTTATCCCTCGCTGAATGTTGGATATATTAATTTCGGACTGTCGTTCCCTCCGTTTATATATCTGTCTTTCTGCAACGCATTCGTTTTAAGCCATATACCATATAAGTAGAATTTTTAACGAGGATTTAATTTTGGCATTATTAGCGAGGGTGCTGACATTGCTAAAATTTAATATCGCTAAAAGATTAATTGCGTATTATTTGTAATAGCTTCTTTAGTTAGCATTTAAAAGTCGCTAAAATTACTTCTCGCTAAAATTAAAATACCTGATTTTAGGTTGAAATCGATAAATTTGCGTCTCGCTAAAATTTCCACTTATACTGTATATCGAGAAGTCTTAAAGCTTTAGCAATTACATGTACATTTAACACAATGAAAGAAAAAGTGATCAAGCTCACAAACCCCACGATCCCCCAAAATTCAAAGTGCTGAAAATCCCGGAAAAAATAAAAGAATCGGAATTTCCTATAATATGCACATCTACACATTGTGTCCTTAATATCTGAAAAGTTTGATGTAATTCTGTGCAGGAGATTATGAGGAGTTGCACTGACAAACTGTTCATCGCTATATTCCAGATATCCCCCAAAATTTACGTTGTAAAGTGCCAAAATTCCCAGAATAATAAAGGATTCGGAATTTCCTGGTAAAATGCACATCTACACATTGTGTCCTAAATATCTGCCAAGTCTGACGAAATTCTGTGCAGCGGTTTATGAGGGCTCGCACTGACAAAATGTTCATCTGTTTATTCAAGGTATGGCCAAAAATCTCATTTGACATGAGAGATATGTCCATAGGACATGAATGCCCTGCCGAAGATATATTAGTAAAGCAACATGAAAATTTGTATGTGTATAAAATTTGATCAGTTTGGTTCAGGTAGGGCTTATGGTTACTAAGGAATAAAAATATAGGTCACATCCAGCATCAGAAGCAAGTCTGGTAGTATCCATCCCTAGATGCATCATCCATGCAAGTTTGGTTCAGACAGGGCTTATAGTTACTTGGGAATGAAAATATAGGTAAGATCCAGCATCCGAAGCAAGTCTGGTAGTGTCCATCCCTAGTTGCATCATTCATGCAAGTTTGGTTCAGACAGGGCTTATAGTTACTTGGAAATGAAAATATAGGTCAGACCCAGCATCCGAAGCAAGTCTGGTAGTGTCCATCCTTAGATGCATCATCTATGCAAGTTTGGTCCAAGTAGGGCTTATAGTTCCTTAGGAATGGACCTGCTCCAAAAACTTTAACCTGGTCACTCATCTGAAAAATGTAGTTCAGATCCATCACCAGAAGCAAGTCGGGTACTGTTCACCCCTAGATGCATTATCCGTGCAACTTTGTACATGTATCAACATGTGAAGTTTGATAACACCATCTTGAATGGTATGTTTAACACGAGCTTAACTAATTTAAGAAAAGTGAGGTCAATGTCAAAGAAAAGGTCAAGGTCAAAAAATGTTGATGCAGTTGCATAGCTCTCATCAATATCTATCAGCATATGAAGTTTGATGAAAATATCTTGGATACTTTCTTTGAAACTTAGCTTTGAACAGAGCTAAACACAAAGTGTGACGGAAGGACAGAAGGTCGGAAGGACGGAAGACGGACAGGACAAACACTATATGCCCCGGCCATATTAATGGCGGGGCATAAAATGTGCCAAAAATTTCTAGAAAAATAAAGGAATCGGAATTTCCTGGTAATATGCACATCTACACACTGTGTCCAAAATATCTCTAAAGTTTGACGAAATTCTGTGCAGTGGTTTAAGAGGAGTTGCCCTGACAAAATCTTCATCTCTATATTCAAGGTATGGCCAAAAAAAGTGTGGAAATTCTAAGAAAAAATAAAGGAATCGGAATTTCCCGGTAATATATGCATCTACATATTGATTCCTAAATACCTGCAATGTTTGACGAAATTCTGTGCAGCGGTTTATGAGGAGTTGCGCTGACAAACTGTTCATCTCTATATAAAAGGTATGTCCAAACACCTAATTTTTTAGTGCGGAAATTCCCGAAAAAAAATAAGGAATAGGAATTTCATTGTAATATGCACATCTACATATTGTGTCCTAAATACCTGCAAAGTTTGACGGAATTCTGTGCAGCGGTTTTTACGAGGAGTTGGGCTGACAAACTGTTTATCTCTATATTCAAGGTATGGCCAAATGCCTAAGTTAAAAAGTGCGGAAATTCCCGGAAAAAATAATGGAATCGGAATTTCCTGATAGTATGCACATCTACATATTGTGTCCTAAATACCTGCAAAGTTTGACGAAATTTTGTGCAGCGGTTTATGTGGAGTTGCGCTGACAAAAAACGGACTGACTGACACTCTGACTTTCTGACACTCTGACGGACGGGTCAAAAACATTATACCTCAAGCAACTAGTTGCGTAGAGTATAATAACTCCAAGTTTCAAAAGAAAGACTCCTTTTGATTTTGAGGTCAAAATTTCCAAGGTCTAAGTTATGAATTAAAAGACCAAGTAGATGAACAAGAGGCCCAGGGGCCACAGCGCTCACCTGAGCACATCGGCTAGGTAAAAGCACATATCAGATCAGAACTGAAAGTTTACTGAGGTGATGGGGGGGGGGGGGGCTTGAATTTTAACACCCAGGGGTTCATGATTTGAACTAGAATCTACACTACCTTAGGATGATTCCTTATAAATATCACTAATCTTGGCTTTGAAGTACTTGAAAAGAAGATTTTAAAAGGTTTCCCAATATATCCCAATGTAAACTTGGGTCGGCAATTTTGGCCCCACCCTAGCCCCGAGGGTCATAATTTGAACAAACTTGAATCTACACTACCTGAGGATAATTTCACATGAATTTCATCTTTCCTGTCTCAGTGCTTCTTGAGAAGAAGATTTTAAAAGATTTTTCTTATATCTTCCTATGTAAAACTTTGGCCGGCCATTTTGACCCCGCCCTAGCCCCGGGGGTCATAATTTGAACAAACTTGAATCTACATTACCTCAGGATGATTCCACATGAGTTTCATCTTTCCTGGGCCAGTGGTTCTTGAGAAAAAGATTTTAAATATTTTTCCTATATATTCCTATGTATAACTTGGGTCGGCCATTGTGGCCCCAACCTAGCCTGGGGGGTCATGATTTGAACAAACTTGAATCTACACACCCTGAGAATGTTTCCACATGAGTTTCATCTTTCCTAACCCAGAGGTTCTTGAGAAGAAGATTTTTTAAGATTTTTCCAATATATTCCTTTGTAAAACCTGGATCGGCCATTTTGGCCCCTAGCCCCGGGGGTCATGATTTGAACAAACTTGAATCTACACTACCTGAGGATTCTTTTCTATAAGTTTCATCTTTCCTGGCCCAGTAGTTCTTGAGAAGAAGAATTTCAAAACATACCATCAAATTTTCATTATTTCTTAATTATCTCCCCTTGAATAAGGGCGTGGCCATTCATTTGAACAAACATGAATCCCCTTTATCTAAGGATACTATGTGCAAAGTTTGGTTGAAATTGACCCAGTGGTTCTTGAGAAGAAGTCGAAAATGTGAAAAGTTTACAACAACAACGACGACGACAACGACAGACAACGGACACATTTTGATCAGAAAAGCTCACTTGAGCCTTTGGCTCACGTGAGCTAAAACACCTAATAGACAGATTTATCAAATTCCAGAAATTAATTCCTGTAATGATGCTTTATAACGTTAGCATGGTCATATAAGGTGTTTCGGGTCATAATTTGTAGGTAAAAAAGATGAAAAACCATATTTTAAACAGTCATTTTCAATGAAAAATGAAGAGAACTCAAATTGAAGGCCATGAAAATACCCTATTTCATACATAATTCTGCTTATGTCTAAATTAAAGTACGGGAAAAAAGAATGTTGAAATGGATTATTATGTCATAATAATGTATTTATTATATCATAATGATGTAGTAATGTAACTTCACAAAATTGTTCTTGTCATTTACCAGATTTTGACCTTAGAAATTTTCCACACGTTTCCGCGCGATATCTTGAGAAGCATTTGAGCTTGTGCAATGACGTTTTATACCTCGTTTCTCTATGGCCTATGGAAGATTTTGAAGACAAATGTCTAGGTCGTAAATAATGAAAAGTCTGTCTGTTTTGACACTTTTCCGCTCGTTTCCACGCAAAATCTCAGGAAGAGTTTGAGCTTGTTGAATGAATGAATACCACAACTCTCGTTGGCTTATGAAAGAGCCCTATTTGATTATTGGTGGTCAAAAGTCAAGGTTGTAAATTGATGTTCTGTGTCGGTGTAAAACTTTCAATTCCGGGCGATATTTCAAGTGGCTTTCAATTTTTGAAATTTTATGTTTTACCAAAACTCCGGATTCCTTTGCCCCTCCCCCCCCCCCAAACCTCGAGCTATCCCCCTCCTGGATCAGCACATCTTTATCCCTTCAGCGGGGAACACGGATTCTCTGAATAAGCTTGTTACAATGTACAATTAAAACTAATCTCTAGACGATTGCGTAAAGAAATCATATTCATTCAAAATAAATTCTGTTCCCTCTAAATCCAATATGAAAAATAAAACAAAGGAAAACATCTGCGAAATTAGTCATGCTGTTTAAAATTACTAGCATAAAAATGTTCATCGCTCTGTCTGTGGACTACCGTGTACTTTCGATAACTGGGCCCGATTTACAAAGAACTTGCGTATAAGACCCACATTTAATTCTTATAATTATGAATTTTAAAACTACACTTAATTCACAGGGGTTACAATTAAAATAATTTTTCAATCATTAAATGTATTTATCAAACATTCACATGCAATAACATAAGATTTAATACTTTTGATTTTGCTTTTTTGAAAGATCACGCTAGTGAAAAACATAAAACTTAATGTATTTTTATACACAAATCAAGAAAATAAAAGAGATAATATAGAGAATCTTATTAAAAAATGATGAAGATTTGCCCTGAAATATGACATTTTTACTAGAGTGCCACAGAGGTAATACCACATAAACCAGTGAACTACATAATTAGAGACAGATCTTGGAGACGTTATACTTACAACGTTCACTGATTCTGTCATGAATCATCCAGTCAGACACGGTACAGTGTGTGATGATGTCCAGCTGTAGTTTGTCTATGAAGAGCTCGTACATCTTTGGATAGTTCGGTACATACATACATCTCTCTCCCTCACTCTTCTCATAATCCCAGGACCTGCAGTATTCTGAGATCATGTCACGTGACGCCGTGGTCAGGAAAAACTCCAGATCACTGTCCTCCACCAGACACTCCGTAACAAAGGCGTACATGACGTCATGTCGGATGTCCTCTGATATAAAGGTCATCCCATCGTCACGTGTTTCTGTGATTTCATCAGGGAGATCTACCGAGCCGTCAGCAGTTATATCAGGGAAATATCTCTGTCTGATTTTGTCCTTTGTGATTTTGTGTGATTGTTCAAAGGAACTAATCCGATATTTATCAGATATAAGTAAACAATACAGTAGACATCTGACTGTCGTTGGATAACCAAGCATTTTACCTGAAATGACAAACAAATAAATAAATAAATTATAAATCACCAAACAAATAAATCAATAAAATAAAATAAATATATTGTTAACATTCAGTCGAACTACATGGACTGCACTTCAATCTTTTTCTTTAAACTGTATGTACAACATTGTACATGTATGTATTAAGTCCTATTGAAGAGAGATGTCTCAGGATGTGAACCACCCCACCCCCACCACATTTTTTCATCTGTACTTTAACCATCGCTCAATAAATTCGATTAAAAAGATGAGGAGATTTATCCTTAATTAATTTAATAATAATCCAGAAATACGAATGCAAATCTTTAAAAAATGATTTTTATTCTTAGTAATAGCCATATAAATTGAAATAACGTTTTGCTTTCGTCGCCTTCGAGACACAGTGATTCGAGCATCTGCTTTAGAATCCAGGAGTACGGAGTTCATTCTTTAAAAAGCGACACCACATTACTTTCTTGTTTGTCGGACATCTGATGACAAAAGTAGGCAAACAATTTAGTAAAAATTTTGTTTTACTTTTTTGAAGGAAATATATTTAGGTGGAACTTGAACATATTTCCCTCTACCTTATTTCTTTTTTATTCTTTTTTTTTAACATATAGCAGAATGACGAGGAGTACGAAAAATGGGATGTTGCTAAAACACGGAACGGAAAACGGAATGGAACGCAAACGGAATATATTATTTTTAATAAATCACTTTAAATAAACATTTTTTTATCATAAACGGTATAGTTTATTCATATTAAATCCCCAAGTCTTATTTAAAACAAATTATTAGGTCATGTTCAGTCTCTTATCCTCGAAAATCGCTGACATACATGTAGCAATAATCAAATTTGAGTGTGTGTCAGGATGTAGTGGGTGGGATGGGGTGGGTTTGATGTTACTTGAAAAGAGTTTGACAAGGGAAAAAGACAAAAGACATTTTTTTTTGTTCGGGTGGTTGGGGTGGGGTGGGGGGGGGGGGGGGGGTAAGTCCAACATTTTTTAGTACTTTTTTTTACACAAACTTACTAAACGAATTGCATTAACAAAATAAGGTCTGAAGCAAATGTCAAAAGGGGAAGGTGGGCCTTTAGCAACTTTTCAGACTTTTCCAAAGATCGGAAAAATAAACTCAAATGTGTCACCATTCTTACCCCCCCCCCCTCCCCCTTACACACGCACATGTGTACCACATACAAACTATAGCTTCATTAAATGAAGTTAAATGTAAAGATGCTACATTTTTAACACACAAAAGTTTTCCAACTATATCTATCTAGAATTTTAAATATATATGAAACTACTCTATTTTGTATAAAATTTAAACAACAAATGAACTTTACATGTTAGAGGTATTTATCCGAGCTTGCCGGAAAGGTCTGCCCAAATCGTAATCTAAGGATTTAAAAAAACAAAACTTTTTCATTCTCTTTAAACATGGTTTGTCTAGATATCAAATATCTGTTCCTCCCCCTTTCCAGACATAATCTATATACTATATAAATGTTTATTGAAACCTCCACACTTTGGAAATTAAAGTATGTTGCTAAGTGTACAAAATAAGTTTTGTTCAAGACATTTGAGTAGGAACTGATTCCCCCTCCCGAATCAAACATTTGTGTGTGGGGGGGGGGGGGGGTTCGCTTGTCAAATTCTTTTCAGATAAGTTTAATCCCACCTTTCAAATTCAATTCTATGTCACTGCTATGTCAGCAATTTTCGTGAATGATGGATATGGAGATAAAGAACAGTTTTCAATATCAAAATTCCATAAAACAATACAAAATAGGAGCAGAGCAAACGCAGACCTCTAAAACATCAGAAGTTGATCAGGTGCCATGGAGGAGTGAGCATCCCCTGCTGACCGGTCACCCGCCGTGTGCTCTTCGTCATGATTGGGAAATACGGGAAAAATCCGTCGTCAATTCAGTGTATAAATAATAGACTAACAATGAGTATGAAAAAAGTCAATCAGCATTTGTCTCAATGAAAAATTGTATTCGCTGACAAGGTCATTGTATCGACCATAGAACTTACGAGATGATGACTTTAAACGAGACTGCTGGTATTCTTGTTTCATCAACTTGGTTGTTAATCTTAAAACAAAAATGGCTGAACACGATTAAATCAACTCATTTTTAATAATTGGGGATTGTTCAAAATATATTGTTTACGACAAAATTTGTGTATTTTAAGTTATTTACATTAATCTAAAATAATATTTTCCTTTTTCCGTTCCGTTCCGCTTTCCGTTCCGCGTTTTAGCAACACCCCGAAAAATGGACAGGAAATAAAAGGGAAAAATATCAATTGGGGGGAGTAATTGTAACATTTCATATATTAAATTTAAAGAGGCTTTCAACGGAGCTGGCCCCCTCCCCCCTTCTTAAAAAGTCTACAGAATTTTATTTCCATCATCTGTCATATATTTCTTTTTAGCTTCTAAAGGAATTTTGTATTTTTGTGCTCAAGCAATTAAAAATCAACTTCTTGGACAGCACATTCCTGTCTTGGTCAATGAAAAAATGCAATACTCAAATCTATAGATTCATGTTTCGGCATTTCCCTCATGACCCCAACCCCTTCCTCCCTACACATAGAGACACACATGAAGACATACATCCAATCCACACAAAAAAAACACACTTTTGGAAAGAAAAAAAAATAACTAACCTAAAAATAGAAAAACAAATATTGACTTATTCTATATTTCTATATTTTAACGATGAATAATGCTTGTAAACGTCCAAAATACTGCAATGATGAGTTTGTTTGTTGATTAAAACCGTCTCACTGCGAATACTTCACTGAAACACTGTTACGTTAACACCATTCTTCGCCGCGGAGAGCCTCAATTTGACCTTGGCACTGAGGGCCATTGATCAGCGAGGGATCATATTCGTGCAAGCAACTTCCACAACAAGGGACCCCGTTTTAATCGGTCTGATTTAAGAACACGTGTTCACGTCCCTCAGTGGGATTAGATCCCGTGACATATATAAGGATCGCACGAGAACTATTCGTTTCCTCCCTACATCCATTCAAACTTTTATATATGTGCAGTACCTGGATTTTCATCGTCTCTAGTCATTTCAGTCAGAAGTCCGTATTTTTTTTTGCTGTAATTTTATGATGAAACTGATTTTTTAAAATAGTTCAAAATGCTTCCTGATTAAATTAAGTTGATCTAATTTTTAAACTAAAAAATGAAACAAAATGTTTTGAAGCATAACAACAATCAACTCTTCTTGCATTCAACAGTTCCATGGAAGGATAAAGGTGAAACTTTTAAAATGAGGTTACAATGTAGGAGCCTTTGTAACGCGACATAACTCGTACGTATTATGAAGAGATAACTCTTGCCTGCCACCCCGTCAGCGGTACCAGATAGCAAATTTATACGACCTGGAACATTTTCACAAAGTTGATCTAATATATTTTGCACTAAAAAATGAAACTATTGTTTTAAGGCATAACAGCAATATCAAATCTACTTGTATTCAACAGGTCCATGGAGGGATAAAGGTGACACTTTTAAAAAGAGGGAAGGAATTCATGTATATCGCATTTGTAACGCAACATAATCGTACGTATTATGGGGAGATAACTCCTGTCAGCAGTATCAGATAGCAAATTTATACGACCTGAAACATGTTCACAACCTTTCACAATAAATAATGCAGAATACATGTACACTTACATACCATAGAAAAATAAAGGCAAATCCTGTTAAAGAGATCAACTTTAATTTGGATTAATATTGAAACAATTTTAATTTTACAAAATTTAAGGTAGTTCTATACTAGGCACTAAATCGGCTCAATCTTAATAAATCTGCTTTTAAAAGATAGACATAAATCACATAAATGGATGGACACAAGAAAAATCATATGTCAGCATGTTCACTTTTCCGCTATTAACTATCGGAATATATACCCCAAAATGTAAAATAATGAAATTTACCTATCCAAGATTTTGTTGTATATAAATGAATTAAAGTCTAAACATTCGACTTTAATACCCTAAAGAGGGTAGAAATATGTAAGTCAACAATATATAATCATTGTTTTGCATGAATTATTATAAATAGATGCACTTTGTTAGACTAACGTATCAAAATTTAATATGAGAAAATATGCTTCACAGGCCAATCTCCGTCATTCAAAAAAAATATGGACTCAAACTTCGTAAATTTGCATTATTTTTACTCAATAATATTTAAGAAAAGAATTAAGCTGTAAAAAATTATATGTTGACGCATTAATTTTCGCAGTATGAGCTCTACACTAAAGGTACCCCCTAATTTCCTTCTTCCAGTAAAAATATTTTTAACATTCTCCTGTAATACTGTTAATGTTTGAGTGTATATTTGTACTAACAAAGTTGTACATACTTTAAACAATAATTATACACACCCAATACCTATTGTTCCTAAAATTTATCTTATTTTACTTAAAAAAATTAAAACACACTAGTTTTGTTTGTAAATTGCAGACAATGAAAATGAAAGTGATTGACGGATTCTCACAAACTGGATAATTTTGTAACAGAAAGTACATTTGTAAGTATGCTGTAAGTGAATCAACTTTTGTCATATACTTATATTCACATGATAATTTTATAATTTTGCATTAATTCGTGGATAAGCAGTTTGAGGGGTGGTGGGGGTGGGGGGGTTGCGTCTTAAACAATAATTATTGTTCAAAGTAAATTTTATAATATTTGATTAGTAAAATGTATAAATGTCTAAGTCAAATCGTAGTCATTACTTTTCTTCCGAATTATTACTATAAGCTTCAACTTGGCCGCCGATATTAGTCGCGAGAGTTTGCACTCTCTACCATCGGCTCATACATTCGCCTCTGTCGTTGGCTCGCGTATGCACAGTGTTAAACATGAAAAATAGTGCGTTTGTTTTAATTCATTACAATTCAATTACTATGCTTATGTCTGAGTTTTGAGATAGATATTTACTAAATCAATCCAGAACTATTAATTTAATTTGAAACAATCCTGCAAATATCACGTTTTATACGTTATGTCAAAAATCTTGACGTGAGCCCATTACAGAGGTGTCTGAGAGAGGAACGAACGACAACTCTGCATGGGAGATTGGAGAGTTTGATACAAATCATGCATGTTCTGATGTAGCAAGTTAGTGGTCCGTGTTATCGGAACGGCATATAGCACATGCATCATTCACAAGAATATTGTTTTATTACCTAATAATTTCTGTCAACCAAAAGTTGTTCCCAGCCTTCTCTTTTTAATTAATTTATCCTAAGACTGTAGTTTTTGTATGTTTGTAGACGCGACCGACTTGGAACGAAATCGTTACCGGATATTTAAAACGCTTACTAAAAGTCAAACCAATATAGTTCAAAAATCACATCTCGGAAAAAGGAAGCGCGGTTGCTGTTTTACTATTCGTAAATGACGTTGTGCGAGTGTAGACCTACTTTAAAGCGAAATCGAGGGAGAGAAAGAGACTGATACTTTAACTGACATTTAGATTTGCAAAATACAATAAAAAAAGGCTCCAATTTTAAAAAGATTACCATTGGCGTCGAAACAAGGGAGGCTAGCGGAGTGGGGGCGGGGGGTCAGCCCCATACTTTTTTTTTCAAACGATAGAAATCATATAGGTAAAAAACATTGGGACGTATGTATACACCCCCCCCAACACACACACACCCTCACAAACACTTGACACATATGCACTTTCAAAACACACGTTGCAGTTTAGTTAAAGTTGAAGAATGGTGAGTCGTAGTGTTTGAAAGATAAAAAATGGTCATGAAAGAACTTCAATCTCCCAAAACCCCAATCCTCACCTTTATTTAAGTAGAAAAAATGACACCCTTTATTTTTAGATTTATGTCTACACAAAGATACAGGTATATTTAGGTACTCAGTAATATTTATTTAGATTACTGAACAGATTAATCACTTTTCTATACAAGGTCTTGAGTAACAAATATAATGAACTGAGCTAATATAAATTTATAGGTCCAAATTCACAGAAATAAACTAAAGAACTAATTTTATTTTTTTCTAGAAAATAAAACCTTCTTACTTGGTTTTCTGTAAGGTTTGTTGTCGATGATGTAAATGTCGTTGTGTGGATGTAGACCTATACAGGATCTCACGATGTCAGGTCTCCAGTACGTGTATCTCCAGAGCCACGTCACGTGATCTACACTGTCATGTGATCTTCCTCTGTAATGTACAGCCTCCCCTTCTCTTCTTAGTTCCGTTAGAAATTTTTCTCGTTCATCTTTACTGCTCTTGATTTTATTTTCTGGGATATTTACTGTAGAAAAAAATATACCGTTTATAATAAACATTTACACCGTAATACCATTATGTATATATACATGTGTATAGGTAGAGATACATTCAAATTATAGATTTATAAAACACGATCAGTTACTTCTATTATAATGTATTAATCTAGTACCATTAAATTGTAATCGATGAAGCAAATACAAAACAACTACAAAAAAGAAAGTGATTTTAATATATAAATGTTTCTACTGATAACTTTTTAACTCTTTAAAATGTAATCCAATTATTTAAAGAAAATTCTGGAAGAAAAAATAAAACAATTTACAATTATTTTACTCTGACTTACATATCCGGTGTATCTCATCATATATATACGTGTCTTCCATGGTGACGTGAGTCAGTATGTTCATCTGTAGACGGCGTATCAGTGAGTGATTAAAGCCAAGAAGACTAATGACACACTTCTCTCCAGGTTTTCTGTTGTATCTCCGTGATCTCAGGTACACACTGGCTGTGTCATAACTACTGTAACAGAATGGTATATAACGGTTTATTGATGCTATCCTATACATTGTCTCATCCCTTGTGTTCTTCGTTATCTTATCCTGATCTTTCCAAAGGTAATCACGTGACTTCAGTCTGTCCAGAGTCTGCTGTGCTTCCTCACGTGTTACAGGATTCTCTTTACCGTACATGTACTGTCGTATCACATTAAGCATGTCGAGCCACTCTGTGTCAGTGAAGTCAGGAGGACCGGAGTCAGAACACAGAAAACAGAATAACACCAACACCTCGTCATCAGTCAGTGTGGAGAACTCATCTACAACGTGTAATGAATATATATTGAGTAACACTGTCATTAAATATGAAGCATATTATACATGTTATAGTTTTAAGGACCTCCATAATTTAGGTGATTTTTTATTCATTTTTCGCCATTTTTTTTTTTACTTTTCATCTAACTCAATCCAGCTTTCTTGACTAGTATGATAGTCATGTTTCAAAAAGTGAAATCGTCCTATATACTGTACATTAAAATCTGATTACCAGATTAATTGATAAGTGTTTTAACAATCAAAACACATATAACGACCAGCATCATTCTTGATACATGTACTGTTTAGAACTTGTTCAAGAATATTTTCCCTATTTCTATTCGAAGATTTAGTATAACTGAAGGAAGATATGTGGAAAATTCAAATTCAAATATACATAGAGTAAATAAAGGATACTTTTTTAAAATGAGAAAAAATAAGATTGTATATTTGACACCTTCATTTACATGTATATTATCTCGTCGTAAGTTTAGTTGCATTGTAAATCAAAATGAGAACAAAAAAATAAAATTGGTATTTCTGCCTTTTCCTTTATTCTAAAAATATTTCTTAAAGTCTTGTACATATTTAGGTTATATTTAGATAAACTCATGTCAAACCCACATGATTTGCAGAAATATCATCCGGAATATAATAGGACAGGTCCAATTTAAGATTTAGAGTCTCCTTCTTTATGATCACATGTACAGGGAGGTGGGTATATTTGTACTATATTGACTTAATTATAAAAAGAGATTTCAATTATATTGAATATATACTGTATATAGATTTTGAACGAATATTTATTGGAACAAGCTAATTCAGAAAATTTGCGTCCCCCGCTTTGGGGAAAAAGAAGAGCATAACCAGTACGGAGGGGGAGGGGGTACAACCCCCCCCCCTAAATTTGTGGATTTATCAAATTTATACATGTATATTGAAACAATTCTTATATTTAAAAAAAATTCCAATATTGATATAAGGATTTAATTGCATATCATCTATCATATGTTTAGAAGGATTTTTTATATAAAGAATATTTATCACAGTGTAATGCTGATTTTATGAGTTTATTTAAGATGGGAAAACAGCCGTACATTTTCAGTTGGGGGGGGGGGCACTTTCAACTACTAAGAATTCCCTGACAAGTAAAACAAAAGGGCCAATGGGCCACATGGCTCACCTGAGTAACTATGGTCATACTATTCTTTTAGATTTCCTCTTTGTAATACCTATTTTGACCTGTCCTACCCCCCCCCCCCGGATCAAACTTTGGAAAATGAAAAATCTACACTACTCCAGAAATATTCAACATAAGTTTCAGCTTTTCTGGTCCAGTGGTTTTTACATGCAAAAAGACAATTTTTCCATGATCCCATCCTATTTTCTTAGCTTGATTATTTCACCCTGTTGAGGGACTAAACCCATCGTTTTTTTTTTTACAATTTGAACCCCAAACCCACCCCTTAGGATGCTTTATACCAAGTTTTGTTAAAATTTCTCGAAAAGATGTTGAAAATGTTTACAACGTTAATTCCCCATTTTAGAAAACGTGAGTTATCGCCCTTCAAAATCGGAACTCTTCAACACCAGCATAACTTCCGCGGACTACGCGTTTTGATAATCTAAGAAAATAATGATCAATTTACACGCTGCATTTAAAAATTTTAAAAGAAGGAAATGGTTTGCGAAAAAGGTTTAGATAATTTGCGATTTTATAAAGGATCTGTTAGCCTCCTTTCTAGAAAGCGATACGAATTAGCAAGACACGTACATGTAGCATCGTCTTCATAACAGGGGGGGGGGGGCAACCAGAGAAATATTTTTTTTACCTACCTGGAAAGTTGACCAGCCAATAAAAAAAATTAAAAACTTTGACTAAAAGCCAAAAAAGCTCTTATTTCAACACCAATTCCTTGGCTTGAAATACTGCATTTCCCTAATATAACATTACCGTAGTATAAACTGTGTGGGGGGGTCGCTGTCTTTTAATGAACGTTTTCAATAGTTAAGTAATGTTGGGAAAAAATGTGGGGGTGGGGCCCTCTGCCCCCCCCCCCCTGTTGCTACGTGCCTGCTAGCTGGTTATCGTAATTTGTTCTTAAAATCTTATATTATAAATCTACGTGATACATGTTATTTATGCCTTAAAACAAGGATAATTTACAAAATACATGTAACCGATGAAACTGGGAAGATGAATTTCAGTTGAGTGTTACACACTTGAACTCAGAACTGATCATAAGAATGTTTCAAATCAAATTTCACGCGAATTTGATTGACATGTGATGCACGAAGGTTTCGTGCGTACAGAATGTACAGAGAACGAATGTGTAAATGAGTTGAATATGAACCAGTGTTGTGGAATTTAAAAATGATTAGAATTATTAATTGTGAATTCAGTATAATTACTGTTTATATATTTTTCACATATGTACATGTATGTCAGTTACACGAAGTTTCATGAGTCTCTCAATCTTCGCTAGCTAAACGTTTTTGATACGCTATTCTCCTCATGAGGAGACTGTTTCTGATACACTAAATACTCTCCTCATAGAGAGTAGCGTATCCTAAAAATGAATAGAGTAGCGTATCAGAAATTAACCCTTGGCCAGCTAAGATTGAGTCTCTCTCTCTCTCTCTCTCTCTCTCTCTCTCTCTCTCTCTCTCTCTCTCTCTCTCTCACTGATATTGCTTTTTACACACTTTGCAAAACAGAATAACTTATCAAAATAAATACTTACACTGAAGGGATTTTAAAAACATAAATACACTTTACGAAAAGAATGTTTCCGTATTAACGTGAAATACGCTCGGAAATTATTGTATCAATTTCGTGTTTCTGTTGTCAATTCTCTGATCTAAAACAAAATAAGTGTATTTTACTCGGGAATATACATATTATGCTTAGATCCTAAACTAAACCTTTGATTAAATGCAGCCCAGATTTTATACGACACGTGTTACACGAATTCAGGTCGATGCTACCGTATAGCCGGTTTTCTTGGGTGTTGCTAAAACGCGGAACGGAAAACGGAACGGAAAGCGGAATGGAACGGAAAACGGAATATATTATTTTGGACTAAATCACTAAAATTACATAAATTTAATAACAAACGATGCATTTTATACATATTAATTTCCCCACTGTTAAATACAAGTTAAGTTTATTCATGCTCAGCCTCTTATTTACGAAAATCGCTGATATAGCAGTGACCTAGAATCGAATATGAAAATGGGGGGGGTAAACTTGCTTGAAAAGTATTTGACAATTAAAAAACAAAACAAAAATAACACAATTGTTTGATTCGGGAGTGGGGATAAGTCCCAACACAAAAATCTTTCAGTCTATGTTTCAGGAATCCCTGTCTAGTTTTGAGAGTATGGCAGGGCATCAACAATTGTGGGAAACATGGGATAATTTGCATAACGGGCGAAGCATTAACAAAATGTGTGAGGGTGTCAATGAACATTTCTAAAGTAGAAAGGTTATGACTGGAAAAAAGGGGGCATAAAAAGAGTCGCTTTCTATATATTTTTAAAATTCTGGATAGATTAATTTCGAAAACTTTTCTGTGGTACATTAAATGAAGAATCTTTACATTCATTGAAGTTAAACTTTGTATGTTATGTTTTTGCGTGTGTTTTGGGGCGGGGTAGGGGTGGGTGGGGCGGGGTGTGAGTTTCAATTTTTTCCCGCTCATCGGAAACTTCTGAGAAGTTGCAAAGGGCCTTCTCCCCTTTTTGTGTCCAGAATATACACAAGATTTAACAAATTGATTTTTTAATATGACTGCGGTCCCCTATCAATGACTAAAACTGCCTCTCTCCTTTCAAGATTCCTGGATTCGCTGCTGCTTGCATAATCTGAATGATAAAGCTAGCTACTTTTGTTTTTACAAACATTGGCGTCGGAAGCAAATTGAATGAGGGGGGGGGGGGTATATGGAAGAGTAAAAATTTCCAACGTACAAAAAAAATTGACAAACCAAAAAAAAGAAAATATGTCCTTTGCCCAGAATCCTATTTCGTAGGGGAAGGGGTTGGATCGAACATCTTTCAGTACCATTTTTTATCAAACAGTACCACTTAACCTTCCTTGGCATAATCTGCGACATTCCTGTTGAAAGTGGGGGGGGGGGGGGGGGGGGGGGGGCAATAACATACATTCACGCTCCAATATAAAGTGCCTCTACCATGGCTACCTTTGCAAAAAAAAAGTTGCTAAGCCCCCCCCCCCCTCCCCCAACCCAACCCACCCCTTCCCCACCCACCCCTATCGCCTTCCGATGCCTATGGGAAAAATATGCATGTACATACTAGTATTTTTTTCCATCTCCCTATTTCAAGAAATATCCTTTTTTTATCAACAAACTTTCTTTTAAAAAATAATTTGTTTGAAACGCTCAGATGAATACTCAGGACTTTGAGTGTAGTTAGTATGTATTTTATAGATAATTGCTTGTACAGCAGTTCTGAGCGGATGTTATATTATAATATAAACGTTTACAATAAATTTTTATTAGGTATGACTTTCGCATCAAGAATATTGCTTTTATATCTGTTTTATATCGAATCTATGTTATTTGTTTGACATACATTTTCCGTTTTCCGTTCCGTTCCGCTTTCCGTTCCGCTTTCCGTTCCGTTTTCCGTTCCGCGTTTTAGCAACACCCGCTTTTCTTGGCGTATGTAAAATTTGGCGTTTTACCTGCTCAAAGGTATGCCAATAATTTTCGCGTAATTTATTTTTGCGGACATAGAGTTTTAGCTCTTTGGAGATGAACACTCAGAAAGAGAATTTACTATTTTACCGATTAAAATTTTAGCGGACTATCATCAAAACACAGAAATAAGCCAAAATTATCACCCCGCTAAAATAAGCCGCTATACAGTATTTTAATCAGTTTTCCTTCGTAAAATGAGCACATGAGATTAAATTATTCATTTAGAATTCCATTCAAAGTTTTAATACAATAAAGTGAATCAATTATTTAAAAAATATAAATTTCTATAAACACGGTTAAATCAAAATGAAATAGACCTTTAATTGTCACCAAATGTGCTCTTGTAAGTAAACTACGTTATGACATACAATCGTGCAAATACGCAGTTTCTTGATATCGGTCGCGGAAAACCAACTACTGCAGTATCTACAGCAATTTCAGAGGTTAAACTGTAGATGGACATGTTATCAGTCTCCAAATAAAGTCCTAGAATTCGTAAAATCGTTATAACTATACAAACAAATTCTTATATTTGTTATGCACAATTTGTAAATAATGACGATCCGTCTGCAGAACATCCACTACCGAAAATAAAATTTTAGCTTTTGTTTAAAAAAATTACACCGGTAGGCATATTTGAATATGTTTCCGCATTTTATTAGTAATCTGTTTCGGTTTTCTTTAAAGAGGGGAGGGGGGGGGCTCACACGGCGTATTATCATACTAGTACATACAGCCTAATACAAATCCAGAAAGGGACTATGAGTGAGCATTTGAAAAAAAAAAAACGAATCAGTTAAGATTTCTTTTTATTCACAATCACAAAAAACAGTTTGTCATATGACAGAGGCATTACACCATTAACATGTTTACATCAAGAACGTCCACGGAAGTGACTTTCTTATAGCACTTGGTATTTAACACAGTAAAAGAGTTCCCTTCAAGGGAAATAACTCACCTTATTGAAATGGGAAAAAGACGGATGGACGGACATACAAACAGTAGGTGATCAAAAAAGCTCTCTTGGGCTTTCAGCTTATGCCAACTAAAAAGTCTTCAAACGTTTTTATTGAAGGTGCAGACTGCACAATAATAAAGTTACTGTATTGTAACTTTGTTTTCTATTGCAATCTGCGTAATGGATAATTATCGGGTGGCAACCCTCCCACACCCGGGTTCTATGATCATGTATGAATTCAAGGATTTAAACAATGAAGACGATTATTTAATTTTAGCCCTTTCGAAAGTTTTATATATACGTATATATCAGTTATTATCTTTTATACAAAGGATAAATGGGAGGGCTAGGAGGATATAGTCCCAGTCTAGTACCTTTTAAATACGTAAAATACAGGGCACATGTACTTAACGCAAACAAAAAATTGATGCATGGATTGATATATTTTGACTGATTTCGATTTGAAATGACAAAGATAATTAATCCCTGAAACATAAAGAAATCGTAGGTTTTCCTTGGTGCTTAGATTTGAGACTATGTTTTACTATCTATATATAATTCCATACAAAATTTTGCACAAATTTTTAACCTTAAGGGAAAATCTTATACATGTAAATTCTCCAACTATATACTCGGTAAACAATATTAATATTATCAATTTTAATGTAAGAGAAATATTGCTGATTTCAGAAAAAAATATTTATCCTTAATACTTTAGCGGTTCAGATCTCTAAATAATTCTACCATAATGTATTTTAGGAAGGTCAGGAGCTAAGGAGGCCTTATATGCAGGAAAATGTTGTGCGCATCTGTATTTGTGTCTAACGCTAAGGAGGCCAACTATGCAAGTAAATCTCGTGAGGCTGCCTTTGTGTTTGACGTCAATGGGCGAAAACTATTTAAATTGGCATGTGAAAGGAAGTCCTTGTCTTATTTAAATCTATGTTTATATTTTAAAAATCTGAATCTACAAATTTATTTCACAGTTAAATGGAAATATGAAAAAATCACTGTCTGGCTAGCTTCGTCCGTTATGCAAATTATCCCATGTTTCCCACTACCGTTGATACCTTAACATACTATACTACGCCCCTACTAATGTGTTCAGAACCTTTTATTTTTCGGTGTCCTTCGAATTATAAAACACAATGAGTTCAGAGTAGCTCTGGTGGTGGCCCTGGTGAGAATTAGCGAGACTAGTCACTACAGGAAGATAGGATAAATTATTCAAGCAAATGTGGCTAGGGAGTGACTAGCACGTGGAGACACATATAGAAAAATTATGTTGCGTTTCAGTTTTTACCAGCCTATAATATGTGTAGAAATACACTTCATTCGATCTCTCTTACATTCATTCAAACTTAAACAAGACTAGTTTTCTCTGTATTACAATTTACAGCAGTCGGGAATTAAAATTTCTTTTTTGTAAACAAATATTTTTACATGGGAACCGGGACTATATTTTTTGCGTCAGATTAGCAAATGAGGCACCAGAATGATTTTAACTGAACAATCAGCTGAATAAGAATTGCATTATGGGTTACTCCGAATATATGTATTTCAGGAATTTCACGGTTGAAAAAAGGAAAAGGAAATCAGTGGTAAATGAAGAGCATGTTTTTAAATTCTATATAATGTTCATGTTTACAATGACAAAAAATTCTGTTGATAAATAAAAGGTGGAAGTGTACGTTTCTTAAAGTCTCACTACAAAGCGATTTGCGTCTGTATTAATTCCTTTTTTCAATTGTACTATCGGCGAATACAATTTTTTAGGTCGATTTCCTAGCCAAAACACATGATCACGAGTATAGATATGTAAAGGAAGTTTGGTCCATTTAAATGCTTTAAAGATGCTGTTCGTTTTCGTTTCCCTTGAAGCGCTGGTGTTCTAAACCAGACAAAACCCACATTTCATACAAAATAAACCGGGTATTTTTCTAGTTAAAAACAAATCTTTAAAGTTTCTAATCTTTGTATGTTGTTCATTAACACATTTCTATTATTTTTCACTCTATTGTGTTCGAAGTAGAATGTAAACATGTGTTCGGCGTAAGTGTTGCTAATGATTCAACGATTGGTCAGTTCTTCGTGGTAAGATCCTCTGTGCGTATTTACAACAAAAGCCATATAAGGCATACAAAGGTTTGTCACGTTAGATGATATTGGCTCTATTTTTCCCAGAGAGAGAGAGAGAGAGAGAGAGAGAGAGAGAGAGAGAGAGAGAGTTTATCAACGTAGGATAAACAACGCAAAGAAATGTGATTATTTGCTATAATAAGGTTATACAAATACATTAAGGAAATTTGAGAAATATGTATTTGTCATGTATATACATTATCCACAGTTCTTAAATTCGTCCCATCGTCTGAAAAAAAAAACTGGAATGGACGACCAGCCATATTATTTTCAGACCAACGAGCAACAAATCTGAAGCTAAATGAATGTAGTTTTTCTACAAATGTAGCTTTTCTGAAGCTTATGTAGTTCCGTTCTTCTGTTTTAGTTTTGTTAAATAGATTGTACACAAGTGACTTTGTTAGATAACAGTTTATTACACATAACAAACGAACTTAACTACTAAAATAAAAAAAAATGAAATCGATGAATATGCAGAATAAATTAAATAGAATTTGAAAACAAAATAAACATATCAGTCGTGAATCCAAGCATTTTTCTAAAACAAAAAAGAGGGGGGGGGGGGGAGGAAGCACACCTAGAAAAGAAGATGCTGACTCGGATATGTTTTTGCTAATTAAAAATAATACAAAATCTGTAATAGTCTGAGTCACCAAACCTGAAAAACAATTGTAGAAAACATGTATTCATATATGGCATTCTGTTTTATTGCGTTTTTTGTGTGTGTATGTGTGCGGCCGGGATGGTGTGTTTTTAACTAATGTATATGCTTTTTAGAACTCAGGGGGAAAAATACTTCCAGAAACGCCCCCTCTACATTCGCCCATAAATATATTGGATATTTGAAATAGGAACTTTCTGTACAGCTTATATTACAAAAAAAAACAAACCAAAATGCCTAAGATGGGATTCACGACATCTTAACTTAGGATATGCCTTGAATGTTGTCGTCTTACACCCTAAGACGTATCCTAAGATATTCCTAAGATATATTTAAGCAAGTATTCTAGATGCGTCTTAGGAAATTTTCTGAAGTATGCCTGCTGTGTCTAAAGCCTTTACTTGACAGTTCGAATTCTTAAAAAAATATAAGAATATAAAGTTAGACAACCTGTATTATACGTAATAACTCTTCTCATGCTCGTGTGCTAAAAAATTGCCAAACGAGTTTCAATAAAAATAATATTTTTTAATGGGACGGGTTAGTTTGAAAGGCGTGAAAGAGGCAATACGGATATGAGGACAGATATAAAATGTCATTGCAAAAGCTTAAAAGCTTCTTGAGGTATCGCCCGGAAATGAAAGTGTTGCACACAGACAGAATGTATAACATTACGACCTTGACTTTTGACCTTTAGATCTCAATATGCGTCTTTTTAGGCCACAGGAAGTTGTTATGTACATGTGAGATTTCATTGTAAATGCTCTAACAATTCCCAAGATTTTGAGCGGAAATGAACCAGACAGAATTTATTGTTTTATTATCTTGACATCTGACCTTTTTACTTCAAAGAAGGATATGGAGATAACGAACAGTATTCAATCTCAAAGTCCATCAAACAATATACAAAACAAGAGCAGACCAAACATAGACCTCCGAAACATCAGAGGTGGGATCAGGTGCCATGGAGGAGTGAGCATCCCCTGCCGACTGGTTACACCTGCCGTGTGCTCGTTGTCATGATCAGGAAATAACGGAAAAATACCGTCGTCAATTCAGTGTATAAATAATGGACGAACAACTGGTATGAAAAACGTCAGTCAGCATTTGACTCAATGATAAATTGTATTTGTTGACAAGGTCATTGTATCGACGATATAGCTTACAAAATGATGACTTTAAACGAGACTATTGATATTCTTGTTTCATCAACTTGCTTGTCAATAATTTACCTCGTTTAAGAAATTGTTTATACGTAGAATATGCTCTTGGGTATTGAATCAACTGAGATATATATACTTCGTATGCAGGTGATGAAGGTATATTGCTGCATAAGTAAGGGAAGTTGACGATAGAAAAGTTAAAGTCATCACGTTTATTATATAGCTTGGTTGTTAGATTACCATTAGTGTCTTTTTCAAGTAAAATATCCAAATACGAAGCAGATGTGTCGGGCTCTGTGGTATCTTTTACCTCAATCTCACCAGGATATATCGTATCGGCGTAGGAATGGAAATTATCATTATTAATTGTAATTTCCTTTTTTCTTGGCCATAAGGTATGTAATATTTCATTGCAAAAGCTCAAAGTGTTCTTGAGATATCGAACAGATACGAAAGTGTTACAGACAGACAGACATACAGACGGGTGGATAAACAAACGGACGGACGAAAAGACGGACAAACAGATTAGAATTAAAGTACAGCTCCGCGTAAAATCATGCAATAAGCATAGTAAGGGTGATTCATGAGGTATTGAATATATTATTTATGAGTTACTAAAATTGAAGATTTTATGAGGGCATATTGCCCGAAATGAAATATTGATTATATGAAGAAAACTCATAAGATATAACATTGCAATGCCTTCAAATTTAGCTCAAAAATCAGCTGTTTAAAGTGACCACCCCTATGAAAGTTTTTTTGACTCGTCCATTTACAGGTGAATGACACACCTGAGTGACCACTAAGCAATGCTTTCAATTTTGCAATTGTGATTTATAACAACACAATATTATTATTTCAATCCTTTAATAATTTCAATACTGGTATAACATTTTTTCCAGGACATTTCTGTGCAGCTCTCTGACTCATAGGGTCTCTTCACTCTGAAATATATTAGAATTATAATTATATATCAATGTAACTCAGTAAAAGAAAAATGCATGAATTAAAGTCAAAATCTGATTATGGGTGGGTTGTGGAGGGATTGCAATGTTATATCTTATGAGTTTTCTTCATATAATCAATATTTCATTTCGGGCAATATGCCCTCATAAAATCTTCAATTATATTTCAGAAAACATCATAAGATATAACATTGCAGGTTCAAAGCTCCAACTAACCTAAAGTCAAAACTGCTTTGGAAAATCCATCTGATTTATCTAAGCATGTAGACCTACAATAAAATTTATAAAAGGTTCCTGCATGTGACCAGTCTGCCATTTCTAATACCTCATTTACAGATGTACCTTTTTTAAAGGCCTTACTGGTTGATGCACTACGAGCTGAATGAGGCTTAAATTTAGCAGTATCAATACCTGCCATGGCCATAACATCCCTTATCCAATTTGAAACTGTATTAGCTGTTAAACCTTTATGTGGCTTAATAATCGACCGTAATATTGGATCACCTGAATGCTCATTATGAGTCCTAAATGTCTTTGTTCTGTGTAAATACTCAAGTAAACATTCAACTACACACAGATTTTTGTGATCTGGAAAACGTGCATAAAACACTTCTTTTGAACGGCAATCTCTTTGCGTCTTTGACAACCCTGGCAAAAGAAATTCAACACCTGATGGTATAACTTGCATGAACCCCTTATCTAATCTTGCTATTTCTGAAACTCTTTTGGGGGCAGCAATAGCTAAAAGCATAGCCAACTTTTTTGACAAGAGTTTTAGAGAGAGTTCTTCATTACTTGGGAGAGAAATAAAATAATTTAAAACCTTATCTACATCCCATGTCTCTTTATATCTTGGTAAGGGGGGATTTCCTCTTAAAATACCTCTCATTAGAAGTTTTACCATGGAATGCTGACCAATGGGCAAATTATTGACATGAGGCATCACAGAGGAAAGAGCAGATCTGTGAACATTAATTGTTCTATATTGAAACCCCTCATAATACAAATAGCTTAAAAAATCTAATACAAAGCTTATAGGGGCTGAAAATGGATCAACCTCCCTTCTGACACACCAGCTAACCCACTTTTTCCAGGCTGAATTGTAAGAAGATGTTGTGCCCTTTCCCCATGAGTTACAGATGAGATCTTCAGTCTCTTGCGATAAGTGCATTGTTTGCATGGATCTCCTGAGACAACCCATCCGACTAACTGGAGTGAGTTGTTTCTCACTAGTGGGTGAGGTTCTCCCTTGTCTGACATTAGGAGATTGGGAATTATTGGGAGGAGAATGGGATCCTGAATGCACATCTTCAGAATCGTTGCATACCATGGTTGGGCTGACCATGCTGGGGTTACTAGGAGAATCGTTGCTTTTTCCCTCTGAATCTTGCTCAGACATTGAGAAATGAGACAAAACGGGGGAAAAGCATACCCCCTTATTCCCACCCAGGGATGCAACAGTGCATTGTGTGCCATTGCTTCTGGATCTGGCATCCAACTGATGAACTTGTCTAGTTTGGCATTGGTTCTGTCTGCAAACAGATCTACTTTGCAATCTATTGTTTTGTTCATTAGAATTTGAAATATGTATGGATCTAACCCCCAACTGCTTGAGTCCTTGTGATGTCTGGACTCCCAGTCTGCTATGACATTTTCCTTTCCCGGAATGAATTCTGCTCTCATTGAGATACTCTTTTTCAGACACCATCCCCAGAGATCTAATGCTAACTGATTGCACACCTTGGATACTGTTCCACCCATTTTGTTGATGTAAGTCATCGCTGTTTTGTTGTCTGTTTGAATAAGAACAACCATGTTTGTTTCTTGTTTCAGAAATGCCTTTACTGCATGCGTTATTGCTAAAATCTCTAGAACATTTATGTGATAATGAATCTCGCTTTGTAACCATGCACCCCCTATTCTGACATTTTTGCAAGTTGCCCCCCAACCTAGATTGCTTGCATCTGTCTGTATAACTACTGATGGCTGATTCATTACAATACTCTTCCCATTTGTGTCGTTTAAATGGTGAATCCACCAGAGTAGATCTCTCTGGGCTTCTAGAGTTAAGAAGACTTGAGCATTGTAATCTTGATATTGACTGAAAATTTGGTTCTTTGCCATTTGTAGATGGCGATAATGTAATGGGGCTGGGTATACTGCTTGAATGCTTGCTGTGAGATTTCCTATCACTTCTGACAATTTCCTTACTGAAACAGGATTTGAACTGAAAACCTCTTGACAAATTGTTCTTATCTTCTTTGTCTTCTCTAATGGTAAGGAGAGTGTCATTATACTGGAGTCTATCTTGAATCCCAGATATTCTAGAACTTGGGAAGGGACTAAATTTGATTTCTTGAAATTTATCAGAAACCCTAAACTTTCTAGCAAATTGACTGTTCTCTCGCCATCTATCAATGCCCCCTCCTTGGTCTGATTCATGATCAGAATATCGTCCAGGAAAATCACTAATCTCAACCCTAACCTTCGAAGGTAACTCATGGGAACTTTCATTAATTTGGTGAAAACCCAAGGGGCTACTGTTATCCCAAATGGAAGACAAAGGAATTGATACACTTTCCCTTCCCAAATAAATCTGAGATATTTTTGATCTTCTTTTACAATGGGAATTGTGAAATAAGCATCTTTCAGGTCTATTTTTATTAGCCAGTCCCCTTTTTGAATCATATCTCGTACTAGATTGATTCCCTCCATTTTGAAATGTCTGTATATCATGTAACCATTTAATTCTTTCAGGTTTATTACAGGTCTTTGCCCCCCTCCCTTTTTCTCTACAAGAAATATGGGGCTTATGAACCCGTCCAATGTGTCTTCCACTTGTAAAATTGCTCTCTTTTCTAACATGTTGAGAATTTCTTGGTTTACCAATGCATTCTTTTCCTTGGAAAATCCCTTGAAATGAGGAAGATTCACTTGAACGGGGGGATTTTGAAAGAATTCTAGTTTTAAGCCTAGCACTGTTTCTAGAACCCAGCAATCTTTTGACAGATTTTCCCAGTTTTGATGGAAATATTTCAACCTCCCCCCCACAGGGATATTCTTGAGATTTTCTGTCAAAACAGGAAATTTTAATTCTGAAGTGATTGGCCTTACCTTCATTTCTACTGATTTTCTGTCTTTCTGGAAAGAGGAAACTTTGCTGAACCTCTGCCTCTCTGGCTCTGTTGTCCTCTGTAATTGTGGCCCCCAAACTGGTATCTGTTGTTTGAGGGCCCTGTCCGAAAAAACTGCTGGGGTCGACCTGCACCATTTCTGAAAGAGTTCCTTCTCTCGTTATTGTTATCATAGAAATAAGAGTTCTTATTGTCAGACTTGAATCGTTTTCTTTGTGGAAGAAGATCTGAAATCTCTCTATTATCTTTACTGTCTTTAGCTAACAGCTTCCTAAATGTGTTTCCAAACAGTTTATCTTTTGATTTCCTTAATGCTTTCTTTCCAGAACTGTCCTCAATTAGGTCAACACACTCTGGTACAAGTTTGCCTAATAAAGTCTTGCGTCTGTCTGTGAGATACACATAATGAGCATTTCCAATCAACACTAATGCTCTCTGTACAATATTTATAACATCATTGGGGTCTATGCCTTTATTAGCTTTTCTGACCTTTTCAGCTTCATGCCAAAGTATGGCTAATGGACCAGTAGCATCAAGAATGCGATTTTGTGTATTTATTATAATTTTCTCTTTTTTGTTGGACATGGCCTGATTGAATCTTTTCCTAAAAAGTTTTTTAATGAATCTGTCAGTTTCTTTTGATTTTAATCTTTTGTGTTTGGTGTTTTACAGTTCTTTGTTATTTCTTGTCGAGTAGCTTTGGTAATGCCATTGTTAGCATACTTCTCAATGTATTTCGTTATTTTCTTTGGTAATTTCTCACCTCCCTTCATCTTCAAAACCTGTGAAGGACTGAACATATCTGAATCTGAATCTGACTCGGAATCATTTGAACTACTGCTGTCATCTGAACTAGATTCTTCTGAATCGCTATCGCTCTCCTTCTCACGCTTTCTCTTTCTACTTTCACTTTTGGGTGCATTAACTCGTTCGTTTCTCCATTCTCTTCCCGAACCCTCATCAGAGTGAGGTTCTTCATTAGTGCCCTGAATCGGCGTACCAGCATTATTAGTGCCCCGTATTGGCGTATTTCTTGTGCCCCGTATTGGCGTATCTTTTGTGCCCCTTATTGGCGTGTTTTTGTCTTTATTGCCCTGAATTGGCGTTTGCTCATAATCACTTTCTGCATCGTCGGAAATTTGCTCGTTTTCCGAAACACAAACCTGCAGTCTATCAGAAGACGGTGTTCTTCTCCCTAAGGCATCTGGGGAGAAAAGCTGACTTTGCGCCATTCTAAACGTCTGCAATGCCTATAAAAACATGCGAAACGTGGAGCGATAAACTTACGTCCACTCCCTTGTAGAGCTAAAATTGAAAGCATTGCTTAGTGGTCACTCAGGTGTGTCATTCACCTGTAAATGGACGAGTCAAAAAAACTTTCATAGGGGTGGTCACTTTAAACAGCTGATTTTTGAGCTAAATTTGAAGGCATTGCAATGTTATATCTTATGATGTTTTCTGAAATATAATTAAAATATTGATAAATAGTAATAGTTTTTTGGAAAAAAATTCAAATGGAAAAGCATATTTAAAATTTTATGATTTTTCAAATTGTACTCGTGATTCAGTAGTATTTCATTGAAAACATCACTTTTAAAATCGTCCAGAACTACGAAACCCTTTTCCAACTCCAATAAAAAGTAACGTTACAATTAACACAAGTAGGTGTTTTAAAATTTTATCAGGAAAAAAAAAATTGTGCAAAACAGTTCTAACTTGACTAATGGTCATTTAAAATTTGTAATTTCCATCCAAAATACACAATGGATTACCTCCCTTTTACATGGATGCCTGCTCCCATGGTTGAAATGATGCCTTGTTCCCTTCGGTTTTATTTCGAAGGGAAATGTGGACTCTGTCCAAAATTTCCTGATGAAGATTCACTGAAGCATATTAAGGAATGCAATAAGAGCATTGATGGACATTTGAGGGCCTGCAAAGTCGCAGAAAAATCGGTAAAATCCAGTGATAGTTAATGATCGATTAGTAGTTATCATTTGTGTCAGCGAGTACCGGTATTTTTTGCGAGAAATGCTGACTTCTACAATCGAGGGCTTACCTTTACCCCAAAATAATTACATAACCTCGTTTTTGATATAAATATTAAGGATAACGGTAATAAATAAAACAATATCAATGGCATTAATGGACCTTTTCAAAGCCCAATTTACCAGGTCTGGTACAATTACTAGCTTTAGCAACGTACTAACGTAGCTTGAGTTACCTACTTAGCTCGATTTACCTACCAAAGGTAGCTTTATTTAGCTACCAAATCAATTTAATTACATAGAAAAGCATTTTTCTTAGGGTGTGCCATCCTCACAACGTCAGGGGTCCTGAGTCAACACGTTGCCGTTGGACCCCTGACTTATTTCATTCGAAATCTGTGGGCTTGCTTCTCTCATTGAGAAGCACCAATCAAATTGCCGCTTACATCAGACGTAAACAAATATGGCGCACAAGCATGGATGATTGTATTTTGTGTTTGGAAAAATTACCGAAAAAGAACAGAAGAAATATTTACAGTGACACTTTTTTTGTGAAGAAACAGTAAAATGAGGTATTGGGTTTTGTACCTGAACAGCGAACGCATTCATCGCCCCAATACACTTGCTACAGGTGTTTTAACAAACTGAATAAGCTATACAAGATTGAATATGAATTAGAAAACAAATTATCAGCACTTAAAAGAGAAAAATGTGACATTATCAATGAACTTAGACCAAGTCGGAATGTTTTATTGTCTCCAGCAAAGAAAGTCCCCTCGGTCAATTTTGGCGGTGCCTCTAGTTCCATCCAAACTCCAAGGAAGTTAACAAAACGTGTCATCTTAAGGACTCCAACTCCACGCAAAATAAGAAAGTCTTTCGAGATGCACAGCAAAATATTAAAAAAACAGTAAGGAAAAGACTAGCAGACGATCAGCTGACACCAAGCAAACAAAGTAAAGGTACATATTCTATTTTTGTACAAATAGGAAATAAAAATATTTCCCTTCAATGTAAACATTTTTAAATTTTTCACTTAATGATTTGGTCTTATAAATAAAGAATAAATTATTCCCAAGAAACATATGTATATACAGTTTTAAGACAAATTTATCACACAATGTGCATCTTGATATTGTACATGTATCTTTTTAATTTTTGTAACTTGTGGCAGACAGGTTCCATGGCTATTGGCCAGATAGCTCGGTAGAGCATCTAACTGGATATTCAGGGTTCAAATCCTGGTCTGATCTGTCACATTTTTCTCCTGTTACACATGTTTAGATTAGCAGTAAGATTTAACGTAAACATGGTAAACGAAAAAATTGCAACAGTTAATTTTATTATTTTTTGTAGGTGCATTTTAGAGGAAAAAATGATTCAAAAGTTAGGACACGCTTTATTAAAGACAGTCCTTGGGTGGCAGTATTAAAATCCCTGGTAAGAGGCAATAAAGCAGAGATCATCTCCAAAAAAATTTACAAAATAGAGGTTCTTAAGACAGAAATGATTAAGTTGATGCTGTCTGAACTGAACACTCAATGCCAAGATTTATGCAAAATATCACACCCCTCAGTTTTGCGTAGTAACGATGAAGTTCACTTTAAGTTTAAGAGTGTATGTGAAGAGCTGAAAGAGAAAGCACCAATGCTGTATGATGTACTTCAAACAATTACCAAGAAGAAAAATGATTGCCGATTATCTGTTGCTGCATCAGTTTTGCTTTGGAACAGAAATAAGCACATGTCACAACTACATCACATCATTGGGCAGATTCTAGATCATGGAGGTGCAACAGATGAGGTGTTTTTTTTTACCCGATTAAAAATACATTAAAACAGTCATGCAATTTAGAGAAATACTACACCAAGCATCTATATGTAATGAAAGTTGATTTTTAAAAAAAATGATATTTCAATTTTGAATTGAATATGAAATTTTCCCTTGAAAGTAAGTCTCTCTCTAATTTCAGACTATTCAAACTCTTTCGGAAATGGGATTGTCCATTGGGCCACAGTCAGTCTCAATTAAGAGAGGAAAACTTTTCCTAATAAATAAAGAGAAGCTAAATGATATTTTCCAGAAACAGATTGACCAGACTGTTTTGAAGCATTGCATATCATTAAGCAAGAGTGCAGAAAAATCTATTTTGGAGTATGAACCAGAGCCGGCAGAAAAAAATGAATCAGGTACATCTGATATTCAGTATTTTGATTTGGTCAATTCCTTTAAGACATCCGAAACAAATCAGTCCTTTACGAGCCCATCTGAGCATTCTTGCTTGACAATATCAAGCAATGATTATGAGATGAGAAAGAAAATGTTTATCGATGTCTACAGCCAAAACACTTTACCCGAGTCAGCGCAGGTACATGTATTACGTAATCCAACCACAGAGGTGAAATCACTGACTTTGAACACCAAACTTGGCAGTATAGAGTTTCCAAGTTTACCATCAAGACCACTGAAGCATTTTCAGTTAGAAGAACCGGTCAATGTAATTGCCAAGCATGATAGAAGTAGCATGACTTTGAAAGACTTTATAATAAGAAATGCTGATCAGATGTCACCCACTATACCAAGGTTTGAAATCATTGGAGACAACTTAGACCACACTATATCACCAACAAACATGACTAAAGATAAACAGAGGAAAAGCCTTCATTGGTTTCTTAATGTGGCAGTTCAAAGAAGAGTGTTGGCAGATGATTTACCTAGTGATAAGCCTAAAGCAGATATTTTGAAGGTACCTAATAGTGAGTTTTTACCTAGCAGGGAAGACTGTGAAAGTTTCCACATCAATATGATCTATCATATTGCATTAGTTGTTACTAAGAACATTGACTGTCTGCAGCCATTTGCACAATGTGTCCCCAAATATATTGACCATCCGTATTTGAAAGAGCTGTCTGAAAAATCAGTGTATAACATTGTAGACCTACTCGATAAAAGTGAAAATAAGTCTGATGACATGATTTCAATTCTTGAACATGTGCATAAACATTATGTCCCACATTCTGGTGAAGATATTGTAGAGAAAATTGTATTTGGTGGGGATGTCCTCACCAATGAACGGGCATACTCTAGCCAGCTGGCTATGATAAACAATGAAAGTGATTTTAGTCGCCTTACAGGAATTGTTCATAGGCCAGAGGGTCTCCATCGGATCATGAATTTACTCTTGGTATCCAGTAAAACAATTATTCCCTGTTCAAGATGTTATTGAAGTTTGCATTTTCTATATTGAATTTCATATTGGATGCTTTATTTTAGTAAGTTTTAGTAGTTTTGTTACTGCAATGTTTTTCAGACATTGGTGAAGGTCCTTTTATTCTTTCATTCTCTCCACCCCCCCCTTTTCAACTTTCATATGAAATGTTGATTATATTTCTATAAATTTTATCATGCATTTGATTACATTTTTACTAATTAAGCATGCAGTTGATTGTATTTTTACTAATTTTATTATGCCGTTATTTGTCTTTTAATTTGGATTTCACAACTATTAATAAATACCAAATCACAGTAAAAGCCAAAATTAAAAAAAAATGAATTTGATAATATAAGCCAGAGTTTAATTTAATAGTAATTTGAATTTAAATTTTGTTATTTACATTTTTGACATTATTTGCAAATTGATATATTAGTATTTAACATAATTAACAAATGTTAAGGATCTCTAAAATTCTATATTCAGACCATTTATCAGTAATTCTACAAGCCTTCATCAGCTGCAGATCAAGGGACTTTGTTTCAATTGCGCAATGTCCTGCAGAGACGAGACGTTAGTGGGCCAGATGGTGTCACTGAGAATTTTAGGTAAATCTCTTTTATATTATAGTAAGTAGTTTATTGGGAGTTCTGAGAGAGTAGTATATGCTTCACAACTGTAGGTCAGTGGTCTGAAAAATTTGGATGGATCATCAGAGGTCTATTAAAATATTTCTACACTTTAATACACAGATCTGTAGACAGAGTAACCTACATGTTCCATATGAATTAAATATAGCTCAAAGATGATTACTAAAATGATACTCAGAATCACATTTTTACTCCAACAGGTCTCACATGACATTCATCAGGGACTGTTTAGATACCTTTCTCCTCACAGCCTGTATGGAGGTGTTGGAAATCAAGAGCCTTGATGAAAAACCTAAAAGGACCATTCTTCCAGAATTATTACATCTTCAAAGTAAAGAAGACCAGTATGATTGGATAAAAGAGCTTTGTTTCCAGATCTTGGACACTTTTGTCTACATTGAAGAAGGTATTTAGAAGATGACTGATTTGGGTTCACATTCTATCTGCATCTGTCTATCTGTAAATGTAATATGACTTTTACATCTGCATCATATATTACCTACATGTAATTGTCAGATTAAAGCCATAATTCATAATTCAGATTATACTTATCCACAATGAAGTTGTTGGATACTTTTGTCATGTTCAGGAGGAGGGGTCGGGATCCTAATATATTTGGCTCAGTCAAATGAGTTGTGCTGTAATAGTAATTTTTGTTCTGTTTGGCAAGGTGAGATATCATGTATGTGACCTAAAACACAGTAAAAATTTAATTTGCAGATAGTTTGCCAACTGTCACAGCACAAGCTGCAGAAATGGACAACAAGGAGCTTTTGATGAGTGAAATGTATCAAGATGAATCAAAGCAGTGTGTTTGCACCTGTAACCGAAAGTACAAGACAAAAGGTCACTTCAAGAGACATCTGCAAAATGAACACAACTGGGTGTTTCATACAACAGAAGAGGAAACTCCCGAATCAGCAACATCAAAGCAAGACCACATAGCTCTGTGGCGTTCATCATTTATGAAACTTGCATTATTACTTAGGGACACAGAGGATGCTTTCAAATTTGGTGATGGAACACGTATATTTAGAAATGCAAAGTTTGAAATGATGTGTGCTGATATTGCTAACCATTCCAAATATAAACTGTGGCTTTGGAGACTCTTAGCCTACGAGTGTTCTCTCCTATCACCACGTGAGGCATTTGAGTACAAGTGGAATTGTTCCTCAAATATTCATGGAGGGACTGGGAAAAATATCCCTAATGACAATCTCGTTGAAATATGCGTACATGTTATAAAGAAGAAAATGAGACAGCAGGGTGCAAATCTAACTTATGAAAGTGCTAAGAAGATTGCCTCTTGTGTGCAAATGCAGGAAGAAATAAAGTCCAGTGTTCAGAAACAGCTTGGCATGAAAACCTCAAGTCAATCCAAACCTACTGTGGATAAGAAAAAGATCTTCAACTGATCATTATGGAACCTAAAGCTAATGACATTTTCAGTTACATTCCTGGGAGGGAATTCAGTGCTTTTAAAAGTTTTCAGGACATTTTTTCGCGTGTTAATGTGGTTCAACTTTACAAATGGATAACAAAACAAAAAGAAAGAGCAAGTTATGAACAGTAACAGTTTGATGTGTTTTTGTGTGATTTGTCATGTTCATAATTAAAATATCAATTAAACTTCATTCTTTTTTTCATCAATTAACATGATTAAGGTGGGAAGGAAGGGGAAAAAATATGTTTACTGTTAATTGGAAAGAAAATAGAGAGATAGGATTCTACGAATTACTGTTTAAAGAAAATTGACAAAAATACACATATAAATCAATGGTCAAATATACTGATCATTTTTAATTTATATATACATGTATTTGAAAGCTATTTCATTGCCATGTCTTAATATTTTTGCTTGCCATAGTGGTACACAACATGACCAGCAGATTTCCAAAAGTGAAAGTTGCATTTTGGCTTTCTTCATATGTACCTATTATTATACCCCCCGCAAACGAAGTTTGGGGGGGGGGGGGGGGGGGGTATATAGGAATCACCTTGTCCGTCTGTCTGTGCAATCGTGTCCGGTCCATATCTTTCTTACAGAGGGACATTAGAATCCACTACTGCATACTAAGATTGCTCATGACCTAAGGGTGTGTCATGACCTTGACCCAAGGTCATTTGGGGAAGTTCAAGGTTACTAGAAAAAAAAATTTATAATTCGTGTCCGGTCCATATCTTTCCTATGGATAAACTTGGTAGGTTCTCATTTCACACAGAGATTGCCCATGACCCAAGGGTGTGTCATGACCTTGACCCAAGGTCACTTGGAGAAGTTCAAGGTCACTGGTAGAAAAATTTCATAATTCGTGTTTGATACATATCTTTATTTTGGAAAAACTTACTTCTGAAAAACCCAGCGGGGGGTATTTTGTCCCGTTTGGACAGTTCTAGTTAGTATTAAAGTTTTATTGACATAAAAAGTATAGAAGTATTTTCTTTAAAAATAAAGTTTGTTCCTAAAGTATGGGTCAGTCAGGTTATGCCATTCCAAGTTATTTCTATGATTAGCATGGCCGCCTAGGTTTTTGACACCCAATATCAGAAAAAACAAACAAAATCGAAAGAACCAAAATCGATTATTCTGGTTGACTTCTTTGAATTTGGCCATTTTCTGTAATGATTTGTCTACAATATGTCATATTAGGTACCTTAATTTTGCTAAAGTTAAGGTCTTTCTACAAGAAAAAAAAATTTGAAATTAAATCCTTTGACTGACAACATAGGAAAAACTTTGAATGGCCTAAAAACATATTTTTTATGTTAGACCTGTATCTAAATCCAAATCTGTATCTAAATCTAAATCTACTTTCAACATTTAAATGAAAATTTGTGAAATTGATCATATATTATAATTACTACCTGTGAATATCAATGATTTTAGTTAACCTTTCGTAGCTTAATTATTTATTGAAAAACAATTTCATTGTATTAAAAGAGTTTTCAGAGTCTTGCAATATTACCAGTATCTCATCAAAGACTTAGCACTGGATTATTATTTTTATCCAGTTTCATTACACTGGAAAACAATTATTTTCCTTGTTTAAAATAAGTTCCCAAAATAACATAAATTTCTTAATAGTATAATTTAATTCATCCAGCCAGATTGTGCTAAAAAATGAAAATAAAACAGAGAATTAAATGATCTAAGCTCTATAAATTAGACTATGTGAAATGAATCCCAAATATTTTGAAAATGTATAGAAATAAATAAAAATGATCATGAATGAACCAAATATAAAAGGACAATGAATAACTAATAACAGATTACCTATGTTTTTGGTTTTTTTTTTATATTTATTAATCAGAGTCAATCTCCTCTAATGCATACATTTCATTGTCATTGAATATTTCTGTAATTATTTGGATTATCTTGCTGGCTAATGAGAAAGAATCAACACTTGTTTTATCTAGTATATCATTTACAGTAAATAAAAAAGGAAACTTTGCTATGATTTCTTGAACAGAAAACCCACAAACAATGTCACTGTGAATAAAAGATTTGGTTCCTTCAAATATGTTGTCCTTCAATGACTGAAGTTTTTGTTGAACAATGGCTTTCTCTTCTCCTCCTATTTCTCTTCTCATGTCTAGTTCATTATCTTCATCTCTCAAATTCATAAATGTTTCCTTTGCAGAATGCTTTGACGGGCAACCATCACTTTGACATTTGCACATTAATTCACAGATGTCACAACAGAGGTGATCACAATCTCTTGTGTGTTTCTTCATGTAAGCTTCATTTAGAATTTTTCGCCTACAGGTACTAGTACTTTTAAGAAGCTTAATCACATCATCATCCACCTTTTGTAATTGATTTGCCTTGTAGATAATCAGTTCATTTGATGGGGATCCATCCCTGCCGGCACGGCCCATCTGCTGTACCTAATTGTCAAGGTCTCTGGGTGGACCATAATGAAC
The DNA here is from genome assembly GCF_032062105.1 of Saccostrea cuccullata. NCBI lineage: Eukaryota > Metazoa > Mollusca > Bivalvia > Ostreida > Ostreidae > Saccostrea > Saccostrea cuccullata. The sequence goes on along the minus strand of NW_026933216.1, from coordinate 9,676 downwards.
AATGTTATTTAAGTTTTGGAAATTCACTCCCATCCCTGCTGCATTTGTACACATTAACACTTTTATACTACCATTCGCTTCATTCATGTCTTTACGGATTTTTTCTTTAGTGGCATCAGTTGTTTTACTGTGATACATGTTAAAATGATTTGTAGGCCCACAGATTTTTAAGAACAGCATATAAATCATAGCACAGTCTTTAATTGAGTTACAAAATATTAGATGCCTCTGTAATTCTTGCCCATTCTCAACTAATGCAGCTGTTAACCACTGAAATACATTTTCTAATTCTACATTATTTTTTCACTTTCAGTACATTCAATTTAATGTTTGATCTATCTGGACTGTCTAGAATTACACAGGATGGATGACGAAAACACAGTTTCTGCATAATTTGGCGTTTGTGTGTGGGGCTAGCTGTCGCGGTGAGCGCCAGTATAGGTACCCCAATACAAAGTGATCGCATCTCTCCTATGTGAGCAAACCACTCTCGAAATGGCCCTTCTTGTTGATGCTCTAGCCCCCTAAAAGTATACACAATCTTTCAATTTTAATAAATTAATAATCGATTTCCTGGAAAACTAAATTAAATTAAAGAAACATCATTTGACATGTGAGGAAGTTTTAAAACATGCATTGTTAAAAAGGGGCAATTTCAAGTTGATGCAATTATTCTATATTCAAATGGTTGATGTATTCTTATTAAATTACCATTGAATTACGGTGTGGGCCTCATCGACCACAATCAATTGGTGTTTTGATGTGAAGATTGGATTTCTCAAAACTTCTCTCCATTTGTCATCACCGACGAGAAGTTCGGGGCTTCCAAACACGAACTGAAAATATCCGTTCATAACAGCTTGCTTTTCAGTGTCATTCGATACTTGCACAGCTCTGTATCCAAGCCTGTTCAGTCTCTCTATTTGTTCAGACATAATACTGTTCAGCGGAACAAGCACAGTTGTAACACCATTCTCTCCCAAAACAATCGGCGAGCTTTCGTAGACCAGAGATTTCCCACTTCCCGTCTTTGTCCCAACAAATGTGTCCTTTCCTTTCTTCAGGGCATCGATCGCCGAAATTTCTTGATCTGTAAGTGACTTCAGATTGACTTTCTGACAAATTCTGTTTACAACTTCTATATCGGCCATATTGGCTGTCTTACCGAAAGGTAATGTGTTAGGCTTAATTTGATTGGTCGAGAGATTGTAATTTCCCCGAAAGACGTCGCTGTAGTCAACCCGCAGATTTCGAATGAAATAAGTCAGGGGTCCAACGGCAACGTGTTGACTCAGGACCCCTGACGTTGTGAGGATGAGGGTGTGCAGAAAATATAATTTGATGCAGTGATCATTTTTAACTTCGAACTCTTCTAAAAACAATTTATGAAGAAATATCCTCTTTTTTTATGAAGTTGCATTGAATTAGCTAAATAAAGCTACCTATGTGCTTAATCTAGTGATTAGACCTGCACGATTACTTTGTCTTAGAAGGAAGGACATGGCAAAAATCCTCCCCTCAGATCCCCTCCTTTTAAAATTAAATGTTACATCCACTCACATATTCACTTCACTAACAATATCCCATAGCGGATCACGTCAGAGGTCAAATTCTATCAACCAATCAAATTGTCATCTGCAAAATCATCTAAATATGTTGAGGCAAATAATAGAGTTGTTCCGAATTTGATCACGACATGACCCTCTATGGGATATTATTAGTGTAGTGTGAATAAATCTAACATCTAATATTATTGAGACTGAAGTATTACATGTATAGGAATAGCACCCCATATTTTCTTTGACATTGGCACTCTTAAACTAAGGACCCTTACTTGGCACTCCATGATGTAGCAGAAAAAAAACTAATTTTTGATAGATTCACAGATCAAGATTTGTGAGGAAGTAGGGGAGATGCTTAGTTATACTTATTTTTTATTGAGCATAATTTCCATGATGTTCAGATAATCCCGCTTTGAACATTTTGATGCAGTATTAGTTTTCAATAAATGGATGAAAAATAAATTCATGTAAAAATCACTTTAATATGTGCCAGCTTTGTTTAATGCAATTACATCAAGCAAATTTTTGACTTAAAGTTATGAGGACAAAGGGAAAATGAACTCTTTGTACGGTGGCAGTACAAAACATGCTACGGAAAGATAGGACTACTTAAAATTGTTTACTTTAAACAAACATATATTAGTATATTAACTTGTGTAAACAAAAACAAGACACTAGCCCTGTTTACATAACAAAGCTCTAAATCTGTCTTATATCTGGACAACTGGTGTTCAAATTTTTGATGATCATTAGAAAGACCATAGTTAAATATTTGTAAAAATGGAAAAATAAATTTTGAAATTTTAGCTGAAACTGTGTCCATGCCCTTCAAAGGGGGGGGGGGGAAGACACATTTGTCCTCAAGTAGTCAATACAGGTTCCTTAATAAGATGAGACACTTCTTTGACATATACAATTCTTTTTCTTGTTTTTAACGACATTATTGCTCTTTATCATTCAATTTATAATGTAAAGAATTTTTTTTAAATAAAAGTTTCAATGATATAAAATCTTGAAACGAGAGATTGTGTCAAAAATGTAAGTGCTATTGACATCTGCCCGTGGATAAAGCATAGGTTTATCCAACGTGTAGTATGTGTATCATCAACATGTATGAGATAAAAGACAATAATTAATTGCCTAAGCTAATAAAGAGTAATATAGGTAAATATATAATTTAAGTATCTCAGTAGACATAATTATGCTCTTCAAATGGCAAGACACAGAGAGGGATGTCTGTAAGGATGTGTGAGCTTGCTCAACTGAGATGGGGTGTATTATGCAGAATTGGAACAGTTTGTAAATTTTGCTTGGAATTTTATCATAAGTTGTATCTGATCTTTTTTTAAACCAGATTTCTTTTAATTGGCGTTGAATTTTTGTGGCTACTGGTTGAAGTACTTAATTTGACTTGGAAACAAAATCAAGCATTTTTTGTACTACGATCCTTTGCTACTTGTTTAATCACCCTGTCACCACCCTCACATTCCTGCCATGCCCATCAACTTCACCAAGCAAGAACATCTCGGCACTGTTTAAACATCAGCTGATTCCAGAGCTCATGCATTCCAGACTTGTTTGAAGAATGCGATTTTTGTATCTTTTTGCATGTAAAGATTTGAACAAGTGTGTATGTATTTCTGTGAATTTTTGTCTGCTGTTTTATTTTTTTGTGTGGAGAATTAAAATTTTCAATCTTAACTACTTTTTAAGAGATTTTCTTTTGTCAAAGGATTTTTCAACCTTAAATATCAATACCAAAGAAATCACAAAAGTTTAATGCATAAAAATCCATGCTCATATTTTCCAATATTTTTGAGCTTATAGCGGTCTTCATCTTGCTCCCCCTGTATAAGTAGAAAGTGAAGGGAAGGTGCAAACTATGTCATTTTCGAGAAAATGTCTCAAGTTCTATTTCATTATGCTAACTCCCTAAAATAAATTTTGATGTACACAATTTTTTTTTTAGATTTGTTGTACAAACTGTTTCATGCAACTACATGTAGGTCTATAATTAAAGCATAATTAGAAAATAAATTACAGCCTTTTTAAATGCTCTGAAAAATTCCTCCTCATTTTAAAGATGTTAAAATAAATATAAATCTTCCAGTATTCTGATTTGTACAGTAAGTTGTTTATGCAAGAAAAAAGTTCAAGTTTTATTTAATGAATTTTTACTTCAGGAATTTGTCGACAATGCCTTGACAGTTTGTCAGGGGACAGAAATGATTCAGAGTCACCAAACAGCCTAGATGTAATGGAAGAGGTAGGGTTATTCTATGAACTTATAAGAAAAGTAGTGAATAAAATGTTATAATTAATTGCCTTGTATTTAGAACTGAATTAGCTCCATGTATTTTTTTTTATTTATAGGATGTACAGCAACTTTCGATAAGTTTAATAAATCAAAGATCAAGGTCATATGTACATCTATGTAGAACCATCATCCAACTTTGCTACCTAAGGGTTTATGATCCTCTACACACCTCTACAACAGAATTGTAGAGCGGTGGAGCAGATTGTAAACCCTTGGCTAGTGAAGATATTCATTGTCCGGAACATTTTTGCTTTCCCAAATTATTTGCCCTGCAGACTAGTTTAAACTTTCTCATTAAAGCTTTTGATTATATGTTTTAAGTAATTAAAGAATTCTGTCTGTCTCAAAAATAAATTTGATCAGTACTTTTTGAATGAGAGAATATAAAATATATTGAGGGATGCCGAGGGAAATAGTCCTGGCCTTGGGGAACTGGAATCTTACTTTCTCCCTCAATGATATACTTTTTAACTGTTTTACTATAACAATACAAAAGTAAAAAAAAAATAGAGGATTGCGAATGACGGGGAATTAGCTTTCAAAGCGGAGATTAGCTCACATGACTAATGTGTAAGGATTAGTCCAATAAAATATATTATGGTTAAGCGATGCAAAAGTAAAAAATAGAAGGTTAGGACAACCGGGAATTAGCTTCCGAAATAGTAATTAACTTATTTGACAGACGCACAAGGATTAGTCCTGCATTCACAGTGATTTCTAGGGTATTAGTCACATTTTACTATCTAATTTTTATACAGGAAAAATCAGAAGAGGTATAGTAAAATATTTTTTTAACATGTGATTAACAAAAGGCATTTCCAATTGTTTTTATAATTTTTGACCTAGTGATGTTGACTTTCTGTTTTGATTTGTAAATTATTTTTTTAATAACATGTAATGTACAAATTACAGTAAATGCAAGTTAAAAGTTCAACTTTTTAAGGATTAATGTGGTTAAATCAATTACGTTTCCTTAATATTTTGTAGACAAAAATCAAAGAGGACAAGCCACTGGATGAGACTGACCACTACCAGCTACGTCCTAAACTGGTCATTATACTATTAAGGACACATCCTGGTGCAGCTAGACGTAGATACATATATATGTATATGTATAAGCCAGGAATAATGCCAATAAATAAGACCTCAATAGCAACAAATCTATAAATTTGCATAGTGTAATTAGTGTAAATTTAATATATATGTGCCAATTTTTTTCAACACCAACTAGATCAAAATCACAACTTGAAAATGAAGTTCAGCTTACGTTTGTTATGTTTGTTTATATTCATTTGCATAATTTTGAACAGAAAATGACAGAGACAGAGCATGCTGATCCAACCAAAGCCAAAGAAAATCACGAGGATGTATGCCTACATGCCACAGCAAGTGTTTTCTTCTTTTCACGTATAAGATTTTGCTTCTTAATCACTAAGTATTTATGGAAACTCCTAAATCAAACCATATGTTTAAGAAATGATTTTTTTAAGCAGTCCAAAACAGAGATGTTTTGCAATTTTGCATCATCAAACTGCTCTCATTTGCAAATAAGAGTTTCAACAAGTTTTAAACATTTTAAAGAAGATTGGCATTTTTATCTCTACTGGTCAGAGACCAGAAGAGCTCATTCGATAGTAATGCATCCGTCGTCTGTCAAGCTGTAAGTCCGTCTGTCTGTAAACCATTTTTCAAAATGCTACTCTTACTACAGTTTTGGTCTGTTCTTTTGTGGTACCCCCACTAAATGTTCAGGAAATTAATGAAAGTTAGCACTAAAATGTTTTTTTTTTCATTTTTTCATTTGCTACTTTGTATATTTTCTATGAAAATAGTATTGCCTTTTAATTTAACTGAAGGGTTTTAAAATTTTCTGATAGATGAAAATATAAAAAAAGGAGACCTTTTACTGTTTTTGAAAAATACAGATTACCTCCCCTTTTTGACTTAAACTTTAGAACATATATCACAGGAGATGGAAATATTTGACTTATCATTAAATGTAAAAAAAAGTTTTGTATTTTATTTAACACAGAAACTGTGTTAAAACTGCAATATACAATTGTACATATATTTTTAAATGTGTAAATACATTCTATACAGCAGAAACTGGACTGTGACAAAAAGCGAAAATGCTATTTTTTGTGTTTAATCAATCAAAGTTTTAGGAAATTAATAAAAATTTGCACAAATGTTTTTATTTTTTTATTTACTAGTGGGTATGATGTCTATCAAAATGCCACCGCCTTTTAGTTTGGACGTGGGGTTTATTAATTTTTGATAGCTAAAAATGCCCGAAAATGTGATAGTTTACTTTTTTGGATATACAAATTATCTCCCTTTTTCAGCTAAACATTAAAAAATCTTACAAGGCATGGACATATTTTGATTAATCATAAAATGTAACTACTTGAGTTGTTTTTCAATGAGAATTAAACATATTTGTGATTTGCTTTCTGATTTGCTTTTTTTTCATCATAAATATTGATGTTTTAGACTTTTTAAAGAGGAAATTTCAGCCATATTTGGCCAAAAACAGTTTTACTGTTGCCATGGAAACCAGACGCTGATTTGATGAAAATTTATTTTATTTTTCAGAGTGTATTGGCATACTCTACCAACATGCAAAGTTTGAAAAAATTCTGACCCCCCCCCCCCCCCATGAATCACCCTCTGCATGATTTTTACACGGAGCCGTACTTAATATCTCAAACTTTCAGTTGAAGCGGGGGACAAATACGGAATTCTACTTAATTGTGTTGTACAGTAAGGAACATATCACCTTTAGTTGAGAGAGATTTTTGAGCTATGTTTTATTGAAACGATAACTATGTAGGTGATGCTATTTTTCCAACAATTTTCTGCCAGTAACATACAATATGCGAATGTTGGGGCGGGAACAAGATAGAGGCTTCGGCGTTCCCGGTATTCTTTTTTTTTACCGAATAAAAATGACTTTCACCCCTTCTTGATTATATAAAACCCACTCACAGCGAGTAAAGATGTTTTAAAATAAGAATTTTCATCTATCAATACTGTGAAAGCAATGCAAACTTTAAAAAAGATACTATAAAATAATAAATTTATTATATCTATGCAATATTTTTTTGTTTAACGTTAATCAAAAAATGTATCAAAGAACTCGTTTTCATCTAAAATAAGTAGATTTAAAAGATAATTACTCACCTGATATCTTTGTCTTCCAAGCGCGGGATTTTCCTACGATGGGATCTACGAAAGAAAAAAAATATATATACACTGTAATACTGGAGTCACTAAAATGTGTCAAGTAGACATTCAAATGTACGCTTTAGATTATTATTGAAAAAAAAAAAACAATCCATCCTCCAAATTATTTTTTAAACAAGTAAATTAAGAAAACTGATCACCCACTTGTTGTATGGTGAGAGTGGGGGTTGAGGACTTACGACTTGGGATGCTATGATCAAAGGTATATAAAGTAAATGTAACAGTCCTGTACAGGCTCCCATGCCTCCACCTACAGATCGTGTATTTATCCAAACTTATTTTCGATTTCGGAAATGATGATTAGTTGAATTTTATTACAAGTACATATGGATTTAAATTTTTACTTACATCTAAACTGTGTGGGCATTTTCTTTGATTTTGTATTAATCAGTGATTAATTGAATTCTCTATCTCGAGATTTACAATGTAAACTGCAACACATCATGTTGGAAATCCGGAAGCGAGCTAAGCCTTTTAATGTAGGTTGTCATTAATCATATAGTGGTCTCAGACTGGCGAAAGATGCGTTTTAAATAAGGACAAGAAACATATATTGACGCAAGCGTCAAAATTGGCTGCAAACCAATTGGTCCTTTCAATGAAGCATTTAAAAACTGGAATGCTTGATCTGTTATCAAATTATCTTATATATTTATCTGTTTATTGATATATCGCTGTGACACTGAACATTTGCATCTGACTTTACAGAATTTTCTTCAATACATAATACATAATATACATTTTTTTTAGAAATACATGTATAAGCAAACTACCAATAGTCCTCAACGTCTCCGTGCACAGATTGGAAAAAAACTTCTCTCTCGGTAGTTTGATGTCTTTAAAGTAGTTTTTACATTTAAAGATTAAAACTTAAGTTTAAACTTATTTTAACCATAGACATATATAGTTTTGCTTTAATAAAAACGCAAGAAATATGTGGGGCCTTTCGCTTGCTCTCAGGGGATTTTACACCCCCACTACATTTGTCCTATTTTGTGAGATGTGGCGGGAAAAGACTTAGCATACTGTAAAACGCGCTTTATCCTTGTCTGTTGGAGCAAAATCTCGTAATATTTTGTCTGATAATAAATTGTCATTCAATCATTTGGAAATATTCTTTCGGAAATGTATATATACACGGCATTTTTGAATATATTCAACAAATCCTGTTTAAAAAGAGAAAGTAGAATTGTTAATACTTGATAACTGTATAACGCGGGCTTTGGTTTAGGCCATGCCCAACATGTGTACGTGTTTATTGTCTCCACACCTCGGTTATGTCAGAGTCTGTCAATCAGGATTGGATGAAACATTTACTCCATATTTACCGAATTTTAATTTTATGATTATTATTTAGCGTATTTCGTTAAGCATATAAACACTCTGTTTTAATATTATATTTTATGAATGTTCAATTTTTTTTAATTTAAATTGTTTTAATAATTCCGCAGAAACGCACGACGACTTACAACTTTCATATCAAATAGACCAACGCCTCCTGGCGGCTGGTAAATATGAAAAGAAAGCGGCTCACCGAATGAGTGAGCTTACTGACTGATAATTAAATAGTAATCCATTTTAAAAGAGAAAAACACATTTTATGATAAAGTTTACTGGTAAGAGAGGGAGGAGTGTAATGGGCATTGGGGGATCAATAATTGCTTGAACTATGATCAGAACCCTGCAGCGTGTGGCCTCAGGTATAAGATTTCACAATAAATCGAATATATGACAAAGCGCTTAGATCCTTTTTATTTTTTTTTTACAGAAGAAAGAAATAAAAGTGAATCATTTTATATAATATTGTTGTTTTTAAATCCCTCCTGCGTACTGTTGCCATTTCGCTCTTGTGTTCTGTTGTCAAGTTCATCTTGCGCATTTTTGTCACTTCGCTCATCTGTCTTGTTTGCGAAATGATCTTGAGTTTCGTGATAAATGTGGTCAGTTGTATTGATTATCTCTTTGAAATGAAGCGAAATTCAACATCACATGAAATGTAGAATTCAATGTAAATCGATGATTTTTTTTTAAACACTCAGTAATATTTTCACAATATAATTACCTTTAGGTTTTATCGTCCCTTTTGGCAACAACGTCACAGTTTCAACTTCAAAAAGAAAAGAAGAGATATAGAAAAAGATCAGAAAAAAGGCTTAAAATTCAAAATATCTGACATTAGAAATGTAAACCTTGCCGACTTTCTTCGTCACGTTTGATACTTTTCCATTTGAAGAGTATGCATGGTGTATCTTCTTGTTCCTCAATTTTCTGATTCTGCCTTTTCCTCCAAAAGACCACAGCAATTATCAGAATAACGGCAAGTATAAACAGACCAACAGCCAGACCGCCTGCAATCTCTGCTGTATAGGATTGGTCATATCGAGGAGCAGGTGTTGTTGTTTGGATATCAAATGAAGTGTTGCTGGTAACAGTGCTCCATGAGCTGTTATAAAAAGAATACAAGGTAACATCACCCACTTGTTAGACACCTTGGCAATCAAGTCGTTTCAAAAAATCGTTTGCAGATATTTAAAATCCCCCATATAGACGT
>NW_026933215.1:0-5606 GCF_032062105.1 Saccostrea cuccullata | reverse complement strand
AATAAAAATACTTACGTTCAAATTATGACATTTTTATTCGGTATCTAGGCTCTAGAACAGTTAAAGTCATCAATATTTATTAATTTTTAGTTTATATATAACAAAATAAGGGGCATTTCGGTGGCATTTCGGTGATTTCTTGGGGCATTTCGGTGATTACGGGGCATTCCGGTGATTCGTAGTACCGATAAAAAAATACATATATCAATGATCTGACCCTTAATCTTAACAAAACCAGACTTCCATCATTTGTTCAACTTAAACATGTTAAAGAAAAATGTCATTGCTAGCTGTGCTATATATATGATGCAGGAACAAAAAACTTGAACCACGAAGTTATCTCACACTTGGTCCACATTGGTTCAGAGACATAGAACTGGAACTAAATCGGCGCAGCCTCGAACATTCCGACACTTTGAACGTGCTGGTTGGAGGACTGTAATGAAAAAAATTAAATCATCCAAATTATCCTGCCAAATTCTCCTCCCCCCTCAGATAATTATCTTCTTTCCATATGCGGAGCTTTATCTCACAAAAAAGACCCTGTAAACTTTGAGTAAACTAAATTTTTTGACCATGTTAAATATGTCAAACTTTATGCATACTAAAAGAAATATACATTGCCAAAAATAGTATTTTTATTGACATTACAGCATTTAAATTAATTTTTAATATTTTGATGTTAATAAATGCATGCATGGCCAGAATTTAATTTCAGTATGATTGGTGTCTGTCTTTTCTAACGGATATGATATTCTTTGTAAAATAGAAGACAGCATATGAAAACGTTATGATGAGCCATGATGTATTACAAGAACAAAATAAATGGACAATGAGTGAATGACCTACCTAATTTCTGGTTGAGAGACCAAAACATTGATCATAGGCGCGCTGTTTGACCGTTTCAGAGACCCGCCACTTGACGTGGGGGGCTGGTTATTGGAGGGGCCAGGGGGTGGGTCTACTTCCATGCTGTGTTCACGTTGCAAAGAAGCCATTATTAATCGTGGAGAAGAGAGAGACAAAAATCAGCTGTTTATGGAAAGATGCCCATATGACGTATGGCTTTGCAACTCTTGTTGTTTACAATCAAAGAAAAGAATAATACCAAAGCACAGGTCTACATCTTGATCAACAAAATCTGTTTCACATTCTTCAGTGCGATAAGATTTGTATAAATGCAGCTAAAGTTAATCCATAATTCCCCATCTTGTCCGTTTTGCGGCTGTACTGCACGCTCCAGTTAATAATTATTCAAGCATGAATGAACTTTAACTGTTGTTACCTGAAATGTCATTGGCTAATTGTGTGAACATTCAATCTTTTTCAGATGTTGTTTTCATTTGATTTTCCACTTTATTTTGTGTATAATCGATTGATTTTATATCAAATTGAGTTACCTTTTTACTTTTTAAGAAATAAAAATAAAATTATTAAGAAAATCTTGAAACATACTGATTTAATTATTGAAACGGAAGTATACCGTCCAACCAATGAAAAGAAGCGTTCTTTAAGTAATAGTAAAGGTAGCTCGTTCAATTTTTATTCCTAATAATGACATATCGAATCACTCTCTACCATCGGCTCATACATTCACCTCTGTCGTTGTGTTATGATTATGGGTTATAAGGGTTTCTAAATGACAAATTATTAATTATGAATGTATTTTTATATAATTGATTATAACTTTTCGGTCTTGTTTGACATCTGAAGTTGAAAGTTAATTGTTTTCATTTGATGTTTAGTGAATGCAATTTGCACATGTTACCAATATCTAATTCTTGACATCTCTTTCTTGTCTCACGATATCAATGTCATTTACTCATACTTGTTATCAACTTTATGGTTAGATCTTAGGATCGTGTTCTTTGAATTTGTTATGCTTAGCTCTACCTAATTTCAGTGTTGTAAATTAATGTCATACGGATTCCCCCTGTTCTTGCAATTTTCTATCCTTAATTTAATTGGCTGGTTAGTACGAAAGTGGGCGGAGTTGTCAAAGATTAGATGTGAGTGAGTTTGTAAGTGAGTCAGTTTTTGGACCATTCTTTGTTAAATTCAGTTTGTTTAACTACTTTTAGGAAACTTCTTTGTAAAACTCAGTTTGTGAAATCTTAAGAAATTCCTTGTTAAATTCAGTTGTTCTAAATTGTATTTGTGAATTTCATATTTTTGGACTTACAATAAATTCTAAACTTTAAACCTGACTTATCAATTTGACAATTTATTACATGGTGGAGAATCTAAAAATTTTTGACTATTCTGGATATCAACTTTGAACATTTTGGGATTTAATTCACCTTATTAGCCTATTTCTCAAAATGTCAGGAAACTTTGGACATATACCAACTCAACATCGCTTTTCATCTTCATTGGAGTATTTCATTCTCGGAAATTTTACCAATTCATAGTGTTGCCGAGATTCGTGGGAAAAATGTAAAATTCGGTGTGACAAAAGAGCTTCAATCCGTACTTGCTGATTCCTGTGCTCAATCATGTTCAGTATGCATGCCCCCTGTCCACATACTTTTCGTTTTGTTCCGTGGATGAGGATTTCCAACAGGACCATGCATGGAAAATCTACCAATAGACCAGGCTCCGGCTCCGAAACTTTCTCCGTTCTTAAAGATGACTATCCAACCATTTGCTGAATTCCTGTGCTCAGTCATGGTCGATATGCATGTCCTCCTATCCTCGCACTTTTCGTTTCGTCCCCTTGATGAGGATTTACAGCAGGATCGTGCAAATTGTACCAATGGACCTGGCACCGAAACGTTCCCCGTTCTTCAAAATGACTATCCACCCAACCATTTTCTAAACCTAATTATAAGAAACACGATGTTTGGAAATCGTTCGTTACCTACAGGACTTAATTCCTCTAATACCGAAGGTCGAGCCACAGGGAGTCAAAAGCTGGTCGTACCTGTAGAGGTTTCTTTCGTAAATTCACGCCATGCCAAAGTCAGTGAAGCTGTCCCATCCGACTTTATTGACTGTGAAAGTTTTTTTTTTTGTTTAAAAGCCATGATTCTGAGATGTACATATGTTAATGCATGCGACAAGTTAGTTATTTTAGTACTTTTCACATAGACCTGTATATTCCTTACAGTTGCATGACAGTAGTTTTTGTTGTTGTTCATTACGATTTGCGATATCGATGTGCTATTGGTGTGTTTTGTTTTTAATATCATTATAATTATGCATTGGAACGAGTGTGTCTATTTTACTCAAGTTATTTAACTGCAAGAGTTTAGTACACTTTTCTCGTAGTGCTAATTACTAATGGGTATTGGTCACAATTTGAGCTACCAATGTGAAGTAGCTGTTGTGAGAGAGAGTTTGTATACTTCTGAGGCGTAATGATGCCTGGAGTTGATGAGTTGTTTTTTTTTTTATTATGATGTCATATGTCGTTTATTTTGCAACTTTGTTATAATGTACAGCTTGAAAGTAAGCGCCAGTACGGTAACAATGTTATGAGTGTTGCATAAAGCGATGACATGCTTGATATGAGGCATGATCCCTTTTTGTAAAAATATGTGTAAAACTTTATGTTTTGTATTTTGTTTTTCATTGTGGCGCCTTGTATAGATTTTCATTTTATTTTATGATCCGATGAGATCATTACTATTGCACAGCATTTTGTCCGAGATGGTAATTTGCTCTAGTTATTTAACTGCAGGAGCTCGTCTCCATGGTACTTAAATGCTAGATGGATGAATGTATTGTTTGTTTTTTTATTCAATTATTTCATACCTGTCAACATGGCCAAAATTTTTCGGGGGAGAAAACATGCGACGACCTTTTGCAATTACTAAGAGTCGTGCATTTCACTGTCTCAAAGAACAAAAATAAACAACTTACAAGATAAAACTTTATTATTATATTAACATTATCATTAATTCATAAAACTTACTGTTTATTCATACATTGTTTAGAAACTTGTACAAATGAATGTGATTTAATTTTGAAATTATAAAAATTTATATTCACTATCTATTCTGCCTGTCCATAAGAGCATCATTTATATAATATTCATGACAAATGCTGTAGTTTAACTTGGCAATTAGAAAAATTAATAAGGTTCTGCAGACAGTCTGAGTTTCCACTTTTAATAGATGTATGAATGGATTCTTCTCACTAAGTCTAAGGAACATTAGTTGTGTCATGGATTTAAAGATCTGAAATTGAAATAATTGTCAAAACTTCATGCTTATATTCTTAAAGTGTGTAATCTAGTATAAATGAAATACATGGGTCCTTTATTTTTTTTCTTTTAATCTCATAACATATGTCAGAATTTTTAAATATAATATACTTTATTTTTAGTAATGTTCTAAATGTGCTAATTTTATATTTTAATTTAGAAATGCATTACCTTCAATGTTTAGCTTTGTAAATTGAAAGAAGTCTTCTAAAGACACTGTCTTGTTGCTCTGTGGTTTCAGGGGCTGTTTTATATTGATGCAGGATTTACTAAGACATTGAATCTCAAAATCTGTGGGGAAATCTTCAGACTCTTCATTTATATTAGCTTTCCATGAAATTGTTTCCCTCTCCTTGTTAAATTAATAATAGTCTAGAGTACTGTAGCTACACCTTTCCTGATCACTGTATTGTTTATGGAGAAATAGTTTTGTCTTAGGCACTTGAAAACTTATCAAGTTATTTGCAGGAAAGTATTAACTGTACTTCCATATCGTTATTTACCGTCATGTTTTGTAAAAATTTTCACATCTTGCATCTCTGTCTTTGATAATATACACTTTTAATGAGAATAAGGAGCAATTACAACTGCAATTACATCTGCTAGCACAGTTGACACCTTGTTGATTACCTGTTATCAGTGGCAATAAACAGATTAGCTACCGAAAAACACAGCATGACCTCCATTTTTGTGTTGACTAGTCGGTATTTTACGAACCCAAGTAGGTAAAAAATCCGGATTTTTTCAAAATCGGTAGAAACGGCAGTTTAAAAAAAATCGGTAGACAGTCGGTAGGGATGGTTAAAAATCGGTAGACTCCCGATAAATTCGGGAGAGTTGACAGGTATGTTATTTGTGTCATTACGGGTTATACCTATTTTTACAATTACAATTTAATATGTTTCTAATGTACAGCTTAATGAAAAGCGCAAGTACGAGAACATCGTTTTGAGTTTTTACTCATGTTGTAGATTGTATGTGACACTTGTTTGTTTTTTTTTTCTCATTCTCTGTGTAATCCTCATTTTTTTAAATTAAAACATATTAATTTGCATTTATTAACCCCATGTAAAATTGTTGTATGTTGTGTATTCACTCGAATAAATGAGATTTATAACTCAGCCATGCGGTTACAAACTATTTATTACGGAAGTAACATGAATAACATCTAAAACCGAAAACGTACAAATCTACAGAATTCCGGAATACTACATTCCTCCCCCTTTAAATGTAATGGACACATATTTCATGTTTCATTTAATAATAAAAATCAAATTATGACTAGTAGAAGGAATATCAATATTACTTGGACATCTGTATAAAAAAATACATTTATGACTAGACTTTGACTAGATTTACATTCATGAATAGACTTCACTAGACTTCAAATATACATTTT
>NW_026933214.1:0-57091 GCF_032062105.1 Saccostrea cuccullata | reverse complement strand
ACCATGCTCATTCTGGAAAAGGATATTATTACCCACCCTTACTATTGCCGAGATTTGGCCATTTCTGACAAATGGACTGTTTTTGTTGTTAAAAAAATAACTTGCATGGTAAGAAATATAAGAGTCAGAAAAATCTTGGAAGCTTCTGTGACAGAAAGCTAAGGAGCATGTCACGTGACCGCCTATATCACGTGATCCGCGCATGGGCAGAACGGATGCAGATGTGCATTGAAACTGGAGATGACTACTTTGAAAAATTTTCAACACTGAAAACCTATATCATTTCCTTTTTTGGAAGCTATTCAATTAGTTCGCTAACTTTTTGATCACCCCTGGCTAGTATATTGAAATGAGACCAAAACTGTAGGAGTAGCATTTTGAAAAATTGTTTACAGACGGACGGACACCTTACGATTGCATAAGCTCTTCTGGTCTCGAACCAGTAGAGGTAAAAATCACGTTATTGTCTATAATCATTACGATACACAAGAGAACTAAAAGTGTATTTTAATAAAAAAAAAAAAATATGTAAACAATAATGAAAACAATTATTCGTGTGTATAGCTCCGATATTTATCTCCCCTTTATTACGTACTTATTCATTTTTGATGAAATAATACGAAGAAATCAAACGGTATTTCAGCTCAAAAGTCCATTAAACAATTTAAATTGGAACAAACATGGACCTCCAGAACATCAGAGTTGGGATCATGTGAAATCGAGGAGTAAGCATACCCTGCATATCGGTCACACCCACCGTATGCTCCTTGTCATCTATCGGGAAATAACAGGTGGAATTCGTCGACAACACTGACTTGCAAGTGTGTTTTTAATTTATCAACATAATGTAAAATGTATCTAACTGTCCTTTACGTAATATGTTTCTTTGCTTCTGTACATACTGTAGTGCAACAGCTGTATATTTCTCTTTAATTACCCCGAGAGCTTGAAATAAATTGAGAATGATACCGTTCATGTGTCTTTATTTTATTGTTGACACACTTGAATCAATGAGCTTTTCTCAGTCTGTTGGTCAATAGGTTTCTTCCTGTTATCATTTTTATCCTAGGTGATATTTATTTTCTATGCTTACATTGCGAAAGATAAAAGGTAATATACTTTTGAAGAAACGAATAAAAGGTCAAGACTTTCTGTCTGTGTAACAGGATGGTCTTAACATTTGACAACAATATAGCTTAGATCTTATCGGTGCGTGCTGGGCATAAATAGAATGCAAATTAATATTACGATGGAATTTATTTGTTTTGGATGACCTCCTGGGATGCATTAAAGTAAATAATTAAACACATATTCTAGTTCACTACATCACTAAACATTGAACACAACGATGTGTTCCAATTTTTCACATACCTTTTTTCAAACGTGTGCAAAACGGCAACACGGAAATGAACAGTACCACTTTCAAATTTGATAAAACGTTTTTTTTTTTACTCAGTCAATATTCCACACATGAAATGGTTTGAAACTGAAAATAAAGAAAATACTCCTAAAAAGAACTTATGAAGGACAACAGCACCTTTATTCAACTTAAATTAACAATAACACGGACCCTCTTATTTTGACACTAATAAATTTTAACATTGACCCATTGAGGAAAGAAATTACACCTAATCCGTTAAATTCCAAGTAATAAAATTCCAGCCGTCCCCTGGGAAATTTAAATGCAAACGATCAATTTAACAGAAATATT
The DNA here is from genome assembly GCF_032062105.1 of Saccostrea cuccullata. Classification (NCBI taxonomy): domain Eukaryota; kingdom Metazoa; phylum Mollusca; class Bivalvia; order Ostreida; family Ostreidae; genus Saccostrea; species Saccostrea cuccullata. The sequence goes on along the minus strand of NW_026933214.1, from coordinate 55,380 downwards.
CTTGCAAAAGGCTTCGTTTACTTTACCTTTCAGGAAGAAAACTGAATTGCAAGATGTTAAATTATCCGTGCAGAGAGGTTCTATCACAAAAAAAAAATGAAAAACGTGTTTGTTGGATAATCATGTAATAAAAATTTCAAATGATTATTTCATGAATACTTGTATAATTTTAATCTTACAAAAATATGCCTTATAAAGTTTCAATGTATTTTTTCTCTATATAATTCTTTGAGAAGAGAAAGACGTTTTTTGAACACAGCCTTCTATTTCAAAGGCAAAGATAACGGAAATTAATCTAATAACTAATAAAGAATATGAATTGTTGAAGGATTAATCACTGTCTACTTAGTAGAGTATGTCTCAAGTCAAATTTTTTTTTAACTTGCGATGAAAGTGAAAAGAGGGGGGGGGGGGTATTTAAGTCGTTTATTTTACTTGCTGATAACATTCTTTTTCAAAGATTAATTATTAAATTTTAAAAATACTAATTTGTGTGTGATAGGATAGCTACAGGTATCTAAATTTACAATGCAAAATTAATCAGGAATATTATTTGTCCCCCCCCCTTTTTTTTTTAAATTAAAAACTTATGTTTTGTTGTAGAAACTGTGTTAATTTCAACAAAATATATTCAATACAATTATTTCATGCAATATTAATAACCAATGTTTACTTAAGCGTTAGGAATATTTATAAGACAATGATTTCTATCAAATAAACCGCACTTTTTTAGAGACATCCTCACACTAAGTCTTGTATTCTTCTTGATCTAAAATGTGTAACTGGAAACGGATTATAGAATCCAATTATGTCTATGACAGTGCTCCATCGATCAAAATATTGTTAAATATTTTAAATTGGCTTCTATTGTTAATAAGATAAACGCTAATATTCAGTTTGAATTTAAATTAATGAGCATATGAAAGTAATTTTCCTTTTTTTCAATTTAAAAAAATACGTAAAGGACAAAGATGTCACTTTTCCTTCACATTCTTGTTTGAACAAGGTATCTTGCATGATTGGATATTGCCTTTCTACTCCATAAGCAATACAGATTAACGCAAGTATGAAACAGAAAGAGAAAAACGATTTTAGTATTTCATCTTAAAGACTGTCCATCACTTTACAGAAACTATTTCATGTTTCCTTCGGAAATATATTTAGTGTTTTCTACAGCAAAAACATGGACTTCGTCATTATTCAAACTAAGAGATACATATTTTGTTTACGCATTTCCTTATTTACATGTTCATACTGCCAAAAATTGAACTCTGTTACTATAATCCTTTATGAGCGGGGGTATCATATTTTGCTAATTGTACTTAAGTTTTCTTTTGAAAAGACGTACCAGAAAGGAAGATATGAATCAAACAGAACCGTAAAAGCAATCCACTAAAGTTTTTGCTTGGAAAACTCATGGTTTGTTCTGTCATAAGAAAGCTTTTTCGATATTTTTCCTTTTGAGAAAGAATTATCAGTTTTGCTTCAAGAATTAATTGTCTAATATTATTTTTACAAATTACACTGGAGACAGAAGACACAGTACTATATACGGTATCTTTAACCAACCACAGAAACAACAAGGGGTTTTCAACATTCTTTTTAGGACTTCTGTTGAAATGACAAAGACTTCTGAGTATAAGTAGAATCAGCCTTTTTTCAAAATTCAAAGATATTTCCAGTCAGCAGATGAAAAAAGTTACGTACGACATGCCTTTAATGTGAATATTGCCACGTGATCAACATTTTCGTCTGTTTTAATTATTATCTACCCACCTGAAGTATCTTTTAAAGGATCGGCTATCATTACTTTTACAGTGTAGCGCTTTTACAAAGTTTCTACTTTTATAGTTTTCAAATGAAACATATTCTTGAAAAGTTAACAATAAAGATATACATGTACGTGTACAGGAAAACCAATGAACAGAAATTACAGCTCTAGCAAACGTATTACGTCATTAATTTAACTCTTCATCCCTTTTCAAAGAATTGCAACTTTAACACTAGTACGTGTTTAAAATCTTTCAAAACCCCAAAATCTCTACAATACAACTTAATTAATTTATGAGTAAACGCTTATTCAAAAGTTTACCAAAAACGTAAATTTTCAATTCATAGACAACATTCATTGATAAAAATTGACCTTTTTAGACAGAGAAATGAATAAAATTAAGACTTTAAATATTCTGTTGTCTGTCCTTTGGATGAGACCGGAGAGCAAGGATGACCTCTAGAAGGATTTTTACTAAAAAAGCTTTTCAAAAAGCGTCGAACAATTTCTTTAAAAAATAATGAATCAGAAGGAAAAAAGCTTCATAAAAACATTACATTTAAAAAAGTGCGAAATTTATGGTCATATTTCGTTTTTTTAGGGGGGGGGGGGTAGGGGTGATGGGTGTTGTTGTTCTTGTTTTTATTTTTCTTTACTTTGTGTACTAAATATTACGTGATTGTACGTGAAGAATAACGTACATAAGCATTAAACCTTTTAAGTTTAAATAAAATACTATAAGACAAACCTTTCATTTTACAGACAGACAAACGGACATTCTTATTCAATTTTTCGTTCCTTTTCCATGAAATCAATATATTCACCTAATAAATAAAATTCCTATACAAATATACATTATTTTCACGAAATCCTTGAACTTTTCTTTATATGTACAATATTATGGTCAGATTTCATTCATTGATCTTTGATCTACTTTTACTATATATAGTATTTAAAATTTTGATCATAGAATTTTCTACGACCGGGCAAAAATTATTGCCTGATAATATATCTGACCAAAAAAGAACAAATCAGCCGTAGGGTAGGGTGGTACATTAAATTCAAATTTTTGATGGTCTTGTCACTCCACTACTACAGCAAGCTCGAGTGCATCGAGTTGGTAAGGACCCATATGTACTATAAATGTAAAATTTAATGATTTTGAAATATTACAAAACATATTAATCAAATATGAAAAGGATGTAGGCGATTCTAAGTTGTATTTTGTTTAAAGTACATATCTCTTGGAGATTTCAAGTCGACATATGACAATTTTAACTGATCAAATCGCATTTAAAGTTTTCAGTTTTCTTCCTCACATGTAGACAAATTTAAATTGATTTATTTTTAAAAGGCAGGCTAATAAAAAATTACAAGAATTGCCTATCCGAATTCCAATAAGTCAGAAATGCAATGTAAAAGATTTTTAAAATACATTTATTAGACATGACTTGAAAAATTTTGTTTTATATTTCATTATAAGGAAATAATTAATATCGCTTAAACCTTGTCGTATGTTGCATATATTTATATACATGTACAATATCATCATTAAATTTAGAATTTATTTTCTTTCTCTCTTATCTATGATTCACAGCCTTCTAAATCAGTCTTCTGGATACCTATCGCTTGATATAATGCTCCACCCTGTCTTAAGATGAATTAAAACAATTTTTACTTTCCACAAAAATCCAAAGAAACACTTTGATCTTATTAGAAATAGCATACTTAGTAAGATTGTGTTTAGTTATTTTGGCTCTATAACCTCTGGATACATTGTTGTCTTGAAGATTTATTTTTATCGTTGTGGCGATTGATGTGCTCAAATGGTTTTCAGAGTGTTGATAAATAATGCACACTGGTGTCTGTTCAAAATGTCTGTATGTTTATCACAGTTTTGACACAATCTATCCGTTTTCTATCTTCATTTTGGGAATTATTCTACAAAATAATTTACTAGAAAAGAGATCACTTCATTTCTGAAACATGTTTAATAGCCTCTTTTTTCAAGATTATTAAACAAATACTGTTCAATTATTTAAGATAGTTATAATTACATGTTGAAGGAAATAATCGAAATGTTCAAACATGGATAGAAGATTTTTTTACATTTTAAAAGAAAAAAAAGATAAAAAAAATGATTTGTTTCGGTTTTATGATATTTTTGACCTGCAAGTCAAGTCTGTATAGCATCATATTTGTAGAGCTTCTGAGCTGACAGTTTGTTATATGGCAACTAAAGATCATAACGCAGTGCATTAGACTTAAAATTGTTGAGGCTGAGATTTGTGAAGTACTGTTTTAAAAATTTAACTGAATATTTTTCAGCTGAAAATGTAATCATGAGGAAAACAAGATGTGTTTGTGAAACACTAATGACACCAAAAGGAAGCTTAGGGTATTCAATGTATAATGAAGGGATTTTGAAAGGTTTTGAATAATTTTAAACTAGTTAAAAACGCCTTGCTATATAACGATAAAAGTAAAATCAACCAAATTCACATGACTGACAATATGTAAGGAGACGGTCATTTTGCACGTTATAAGTTTTTAAAGAGTTATCTGCCCTTGATGAAAACAAGAAAATTTTTGATTTCTCAAAATTTCTGTGATAAATGGTTTATTTCATGATAAATTAATACAAAGGGAGTTTATGCATATTTTCACCAAGTGATTTGTTTGAATTTCAAATTACTTTTTACAATATCTGATAAAATCATGCGCTGCCCATAGACCTCAATGTAAAATTCAAGGTGCAATTAATTGAACAAAAATCAAAATTTTGTAAATTCCTTTGGTGTAGCATTTTTATTTGATAACGTCTTCAAAATACTACCATGATTGAAAATATCGGATCATTCATTTATGGTCGTTATACATTGAATACCTTAAAGCGTGGGTTGATGATTGCAAGTTAATTGAAGTAAAGCTCTAAGGCATTATTGGTATCCAAACGAAGGTCTTGTCACAAGGAATATACATGTAGCATATGAAAGCCCTAGTTTTAACTGTTAAAAATTGTTATCAAGGTCAAAGGTTTTTAAGTGGGTCAAACTCTAAGGTCAAGATCACAAAAATACACATGTGAAGTACGAAAGCCCTCACACCAAATGTTTAAAAGTTATGGGCAAGGGTAAAGTTTCAATTCTTAGCTCACCTGAGCCGAAGGCTCAAGTGAGCTTTTCTGATCACATTTTGTCTGTAGTCCGTCTGTCCGTCCGTCTGTCTGTCTGTAAACTTTTCACATTTTCGACTTCTTCTCAAGAACCGCTGGGCCAATTTCAACCAAACTTGCCACAAAGCATCCTTGGGTGAAGGGGATTCAAGTTTGTTCAAATGAAGGGTCACGCCCTCATTCAAGGGGAGATAATTGGGAAATAATAAAAATTTGGTGGCATGTTTTAAAAATCTTACATGGAAGCAAGAACCACTGTGCAAAAAAACTTTTACTGAAATATATAGGAAAATTCTTTAAAAATCTTCTCAAGAACCACTGGAAAAGCTGAAACTTACATGTAAGCATCCTCAGGTAGTGTAGATTCAAGTTTGTTCAAATCATGACCCCCGGGGGTAGGGCGGGGCCACAATGGCCGACCAAAGTTTACATAGAAATATATAGGAAAATTCTTTAAAAATCTTCTTCTCAAGAACCACTGTGCCAGGAAAGCTGAAACTTATATGGAAGCATCCTCAGGTAGTGTAGATTCAAGTTTGTTCAAATCATGACCCCCCAGGGATAGGGCGGGGCCACAATGGCTGACCAAAGTTTTACATAGAAATATATAGGAAAATTCTTTAAAAATCTTCTTCTCAATAATAGTAAAGTCATAACTGATCATATTTATTTAAGAGTATCCTCAGGTAGTGTAGATTCAAGTTTGTTCAAATCATGACCCTCAGAAGTAGGGCGGGGCCAAAATGGCCGACCAAAGTTTTATATAGAAATATATAGGAAAACTCTTTAAAAATCTTCTTCTGAAGAATAGTAAAGCCATAATTGATCATATTTATATGGAAGCATCCCAAAGTGCTGTAGATTCATGTTTGTTCAGGCCATGACCCCCGGGGGTTGGGCGGGGCCACAATAGGGAATCCAAGTTTTACATAGAAATATATAGGAACAAAATTTAAAAATCTTCTCAAGAACCACTGGGCCAGAAAAGCTGACACTTATGTGGAAGCATCCTGGGGTAGCCTAGATTCTAAATGGTTAAAATTGTGACCCCCGGGGGTTGGGCGGGGCAACAATAGGGAATCCAAGTTTTACATAGAAATAAATAGGAACAAACTTTAAAAATCCTCTTCTCAAGAACCACTGGGCCAAAAAAGCTGAAACTTATGTGGAAGCCTCCTGGGGTAGTGTAGATTCTAGATTGTTGAAATCATGATCCCCCGGGGGGGGGGGGGGGGAGTCACACTAGGTATTACAATGGGGAAATTGGGTATAGAACGGCATCAGCAATGCTGCTCAGGTGAGCGATGTGGCCCATGGGCCTCTTAATTGGTAAAGGTGGATAAAACTTCAAGGTCAGGAGATCAAATATTTAGTGGATCCCTACCACCCCTACTAATGTTTTTGTGATTTAAATTCAAGACACGTGGTTAGGTTGATCTATTCAAAGGTTATAGGGTAGAACCGGTTTTATAAATAAAAGTGGCAGTAAACACGATATTGCTATAGCCTGTTTCTTTTGAAAACATGTCCTGTAACAAATGTTTCCAGACCTTTCTGAAAGACTTTCATGATTTTCAACAGGAAAAGGGTGGCTAAAGGAGGGGGTGTTTAAATAATAACATTTCTTATACTTTTCGGCGAAAATAAGAGCTCACTACTGATCGATGCACTGGTAAAAATGTGCATTAATTATCATCTACACTAACAAACCTTTGTTTGCCTTATGTGGCTATTGTTATAAATGCGCGCAGAGGATCATATCACGAGCAACTGGCCAATCATTGAATGAATAGCAATGTTAACGCCAAATACATGTTTACATTTTATTTTCGAACACGTAGTTCAGGCCAATCTACGATCATGTTAATGGACTGCAAAATAAAAAAATGTTCTTACGAAATACAAAGATAAGAAACTATGAAAGATGTTACAGGCGTTTTTGATTTGTTGTTAAATGGAAAAATGTTCAATGAAATATAGTTTGTGTCTAGTTCAGAACGCCAGCACTTCAAGGGTAAGGAAAACGAATAGCTTCTCTTATGCATTTAAATGGACAAAACTTTGTTTACGTTCATGATCACGTGTTTGGTCAGGGAATTCACCTGGCAATCGTATTCACCGATAGTACAACAAAGGAATTAATACTTACGCAGATCGCTTTTGCAGTATGATTTTCAGAAACCTAGACTTCCGCCGTTTATTTAATAAATGAATTGTTTGTCATGATGAGCATGAAAATAATATTTTAAAAAATGTTTTTCATTTACAATAAGATTTTTCTCTTTTCAAGCGTAAAATTCCTGTAGTATTCGTAGTAACCCATAATGCAATACTCATTCAGTTGATTGGTCAGTTAAAACCATGCTGGTGCCTCATTTGCTAATCTGACGCCAAAAAATATAGTCCCGGTTCCCGTGCAAAAATATTTGTCCAAAAAGAAATTTTAATTCATGACTGCAGAAAATTGTATTATAGAGAATACTTATTTAAGTTTGAATGAGTGTAAAAGAGATCGATTGATTGAAGTACATATCTACAGACATTATCAGCTGATTCTAGGGGTGGTGAACACTGAAACGCAACATAACATTTCTGTTTACCATGCCTCCACGTGCTAGTCACTTCCTAGGCATATTTGGACCCGGACCACAATTAGCTTACATATAGACTTATATAGTAAAAACATGTGTTTTATTTTCTTTGTAACTTTTTTAAAAATCTTCATTTCCAAAATATCTTTGACCACATGATAGAGCAATGTGTCAGATCAATATTCACATCCAGAAATAGGGGTCTGGTTATTAATAAACTTCTGACGTCATGACCTCTCGATAGCTCTCGCTTGGCAGTGTAAACAAACCAAATGAATGCTCTTTTCAATTCATATTTCTAGGCATAATTTTTGCTTGAAATGCACCTTGCTGCATATCATTGTAAACTTTAGACACTCTACTTTTATTCTATACCCCAAAAGTATCTAAAACATGTGAGCTATTTCTATTTTTATCATTGAAAGGGAGGCATATGAATTTCCTACATGTGCTACGTTTTAGCCATTTGACCTTCACCCTTTAATTGTGGCCCGGATCCTATATCCGTGAATAATTTACCCTATCTCGCTGAAGTCTCGCTAACTCTCGCGAGAGCTACTGCCAGAGCTACTCTGAACTCATCGGGTTTTATAATTTGCTGAACACCGAAAAATAAAAGTTCCTAGTAGGGGTGCCTACGAAAGGTCTAGTCACGAGGAATACAGCCTGTGAAATATGATGGAATATTGAAGTCATAGCCCCACTTACTCAAAAGTTATGGGCAAGATTAATATTTTTTGCGGACAGACGGACAGGGCAAAAACTGTATACCTCTTAATCTTCGATTACGGAGGCGAAAAAAAGGAATAATCCAAATACGCAGCTTTTCATCGAAAGATTTGAGAAATCCTTCAATTTCTATTTGGGGGGGGGGGGGTAAATTTCTTACGCAAGCATCTTTTTCACTTGACACTTGGATAAATATTTTGTCCTTTATATGTCTAATGTGATAATACAATCCTCCGAAAAATACTTAATACATGTATTGAAACAAATAATATAATGTAATCTTAGAACGGCAGAGCTATAGTACCAGATGTTATATTCAGTAAAATAAATCCAAGAGAAGCCGTTTAGCATTCGCTCATTAATTTTATAAATCTTCTCTCGAGACGCGCAATTTCTTTCTAGTTCTTAGACAAAGTCGATGAATCTCTTGTAATCCATCACATGCTGTCTCAATATATTATAGTATCCTGCAAATCAAAGCTTAACAAAACTGAGCGTGCAGTCCTAACAAATTCTAAAGAATTTATGATTGGTAAAAAGGTAGAGAAAACGAATAATCTTTAAATTAAATTAAATGATGCTTTAATCAGAAGTTAAAAGAGAACTGCTCGCAATATATATCGATTGTTGTGAGGAACAGAGGAGAAATTCTTCACAGCCAGTAGTATTGTTAGGAGCACAGGTGGTGTCAAATACAAAGAAATTAGTTAATTCATTAAAGTATATCAAACCCATAGAGGACCTCTTGCATACACATTCTTAATAGTATACGAAGGGAGATCAAAAAGTTCGCAAACTATCTCTAAAACCACAATTCAAATCAGAATGAAATTTGGCATAATTATAGTCACACACAATTTTGCTTGTGCATTGTGACATCACAATCTGAAAATGACGTTCGTATAGGTGACCTGTGACAAAAGTGGTTGACACACTCTTATCACACAGTCGATGGGCTGTAAAGTTTATAATCTATATAACTTAAATTAAAAATTCCATAGCAGTAGCATATAATAATTTGTGCGAGGTTTATGAGGACAAAAGAGTTTCCAGAAGTTCAATCATAATTGGATCCCTAAAAATAGTATACTTTATATAAATCAGGTATGATGAAAAGAAGACGCCCATTCTATATCCATATTGGATAAACGACTTCCTAAGACAGACGACTCGGGTTGTGATGGTCACTTCTTCACTATGCTGTTTCTGGGATAGGATATCCTTATCCACCTATCCTTTTTCCATCCTAGGCCATTTGTGACAAACGGACTGTTCTCGATATAAAAAAAAAATAAATTGCATGATATTAAAAAATAAAACACTCCAAAAATATTTTAGCTTCTGTGAACAGAATGCCCCGGATCATGCCACGTGACTACCTGGGTCACGTGATTCGCGCATGGGCAGAACCTTGACAGATGTGCATTATAATCGGAGAGGCTTAAAAATACATGTAATGAGCACTATGGCCTAATTATGCGCCCGAATCGATAGATCCGAGGCGTATATTGTTTTTGTCCTGTCTGTTTTTCTGTTTATCTGTTTGTCTATTGTCAACTTTAACCTTCGCCATAACTTTTGAACCATGAAAGATAGAGACTTCATATTTGGTATGCATATTCCACCAATAATGTTCTTTCAAATGACACCAAGGTCAATGACCTTGTGACCTTGACTGTGACCTATTTGCTAAAAATAGCTTTTTCGAATTTTCGCCATAACTTTTGAACCATGAGAGATGGAGACTTTATATTTGATATGCATAATCCACCAATGACGCTCTTTCAAATGACGCCAAGATCAATGACCTTATGACCTTGACTGTGACCTTTATGCTAAAAATAGATTTTACAAACTTTCTCCATAACTTTTGAACCATGACAGGTAGAGACTTCATATTTGGTGTGCATACTCCACTAATAAAGTTCTTCAAATGACACCAAGGTCAATGACCTTGTGACCTTGACTTACCTTCTGAAAATATTTTTTTTGAACTTTGACGAATGGATGCTAATATGTGAAATATGGTTGAAATTGGTTCAGTAGGACTTTACAGAGGTGAAGCTAAATATCTTCAAGTTTTCCAACACGACAGAAAAAAGGATAGCAATACATGTAGGTCCCCTGGGTGATTCAGGTGACCTAAAAGTATTATTTAAAATGGTTGTTATTCATCATCAACAAAAAGCAGATGTGTCCCTTATGGATCATCCCATCAAATCTATTGAGTTTGGTACAAATATTGGTAAAGACTACAAAACAAATTATATATGATGCTAAGCTTTGAAAGTAACGAAATGGTTAGATGGTTAGTATGCGCTCTACAATAACTCAGCAATCAAAGGCATGGCTTAAGAGATATAGGAATGAGAATAAACCGGATTAATAGTGGGCATATAAGAATAAATGTCAAATTCTATAATGTTTTATTCATTTAATCTTCAGGTCATGGTCAATATAAAGATTATTTTCGATCAATATATAATTTTTTAGCTGCATACATGGCAGTCTAATACAAGACAAAATATGAGATACCACATGGGACCCATGTGCATGAATATTTAAGTTTATGATTCGTTTAAAAATATAGGATTTCTTTGGGGTATAAATCAATCCTTGTGTTTGCAGTGTTTTTGTAGTCAAACATTCTGCAATTAAAATTTGCAAAATTAATCCTCCTCAAAGCAGAGGTCAAAATCTAAAGACGAAATTAGTGCTACCTTAAACACTTATCGGCCAGGCTGTCGTTTGCAAAACTTATCTTTATCTTGTATGATGAAATATATTGGAAACATAGGAAAAGAGAATCTCAACTCATGTGTACACGTTTATCACAGTTTGTATTAAATTTGTCCTAGAAATCCGGCGATATTTGAAAATTTTCAGCTCACCTGAGCTGGAAGCTTAAGTGAGCATTTCTGATCACTTGTTGTCCGTCGTCCGTCCGTCTTTAAACTTTTCACATTTTCAACTTCGTCTTAAGAACCACTGGGCCAATTTAAACCTAACTTGGTACAAAGCATCTTTGGGTGAAGGGAAATATAAATTGTTAAAATAAAGGGCCAAGTCCCCTTCCAAGGGGAGAAAATCAAGAAAATGCATAAATAGGATGGGGTCATTAAAAAATCTTCTTTTCAAAAACCAATGGGCCAAAAAAGCTGAAACTTATGTGAAAGCATCCTGGAGTAAAGTAGATTCTAAATTGTTCCAACTATGATCCCCGGGGGTAGGGTGGGGCCAAAGATGGGAATCAAGTTTTACATAGAAATATATAGGAAAAAACTTTAAAAATCTTTTTCTCAAGAACCACTTGACCAGAAAAGCTGAAACTTATGTGGAAGCATCATGGGGTAGAGTAGATTCCAAATTGTTCAAATCATGACCCATGGGGTTAAATCGGGGCAACAATAGGGAATCCAAGTTTTACATTGAAGTGTATGGGAAAAAAATTTAAGTTATTTTTTTCAAGATTCACTGTGCTAGAAAATCTTACGTGGAAGCATGGTAGTGTAAATTCAAAATTGTTCAAATCATGACCCCCGGAGGTAGGGCGGGGCCACAAAAGGGAATGCAAAGTTTAACATAGAAATTTGTTATACCCTTATAAATAGCTTTCTATATATTTATTGCTAATAAATATTCACACAAAACAAATATGTTTATTACATCGGCCTAACAATTTCACTCTTGACTGGCCTGCCGGTCCAACAGAAGAATTGTTAGACCGCAACGTCACTGCTATGTCACAAGTAATTAATCATCGTTCAATATCGGCGACAATAAAATAGCCGAAGTTAAGAGCTGCAAGAGTTGTTGCTACCAGGAAGGTAAGGAAAAAGGGAAGAGTATGTTTTGTGATAAAATAATTTTTTGTGATATAATAAAAATATAATTTTGTTCTTTTCTCAGATATTGTTTTATATGTACTGATTAAGCCATACTTTTCCATATAAAGCAATTTTAATATAGTGTTTATTGATTAAATGTAAAGTGAGCACTGAAGGGTTTAACAAAATAGTTATAGACTGGGAATCAGGCAACATATGATTTGTTTGACCAGAAGGTGAAAATGTTGCCCTTGGTCTGCGGCCTCGGGCAACATTTTCACCTTCAGGTCCAACAAATCATACGTTGTCCTCATACCCAGTCAATAACTGTAAAATATAGGGAAAAAAACTTTAAAAATCATAAACTTTTGGGATTGTCAAGGTCAAGATAAATATTACAAAGGGGGAAATCTTTTAAATGACAAAATGGCCGAAGTTACTCAGGTGAGCGATGTAGCCCATGGGCCTCTTGTTCAACTTTTTCACAAAAGAGCGCAGTAAGAATTGCAGCTCTTTCTAAATAGAAAGAGAAAGTTTTGAATGTGTAGTTTTTATAGCTAGACCATGAAATTGAAACACCATTGCTCATCATACTCTTATTAAGTTTTCATATATACTCATTTGACCCCCCCCCCCCCTCCACGGTACCACTAACCGTCTGAGTGACCCAGGGACCTTGGAATCTATAATTTGGAGAAAGCGCCCTTCCTTATCAGAACTACATCATCGACATTGTATTCATGAGAAAAGAAGAAGGATTTCAAAAAATTAAATTAAATGCATTTACATTTTAAAGTCAATGAAGACCAGAGCTATTGTACAGATTTTCAAAAAACTAGAATGCATTAACCTTTCCTATTAATTTTATATGCCATTATAGGTTTTAATTGGCTCTGTGGTTTCAAGACAAGAAACTGATGATGTTATTAATTCACAAATATGTCTTGACTACCGTATGACGACGGAAGAAGAAAACAGATGGCAAATTACTTATAAAAAAAGTTTTATATATATAAGAGGTAGCAACTTTTTCTTCACCTCGCCTTCGGCACTCTCAGTCTGAAGTGAAAGTTGTGGGTCTGTCGAGTAAACGTGTGAATTTGTTATGCGTCACCGGTACATGTTGACGACTCAATATATAAGCGAAATATTCTCGAATGGGACGTTAAACAACACATAATCAATCAATCAAATTTCTACCAGAAATTCAACGTTATTAAAATAGGTAATTGAAAGCTATCAATTCTTTTTACTTGTTAGTGTCTGAACCATATCATTTATTTTTACTTGTATCTTTTGATTATTTATGCATTCTAGCTAAGGGTAATCGATATCTCGTTTTGCTTTTCCGGAACAGTTATGCAGTTTTTGGAGCGATTGTTACATTAATTAAAATGTAACATGCTTAATTAGGCAGTCAATGCCTGCCGGTATACATGTCATCGCACACTTTATAATTCAAAGAAACAGTGTTGTTCCTAGTTAAGTGTGACCGTCGTATTCATTATCAAAATTCACGTTATCGAGAGACAAATGTCAATGCTTATTTGCAAAATGTTTCAACTGTCCCGATGGCAATGCATATATGCATGTTCAGTATAATTTCAAAGAATATTTAACCTCGAAAACCGGGTAAAACATCCTTGAACTGTTACGTTGACATGTTTGATTTTTCAAGCCCTGATAATCGAGGATTTGAGACCTATAGTTTATCTTTGGCCGTTCGTCTGTCTGTCATTCTGTAAAAACTTTTTTCTTGCCTCTACATGTAACAGTATATAATGTTTATACGGTGTATTTCTTGTTACATGCAAGAACTTTTTACGGTGTATTTCTTGTTACAAGATCTTTGTTTTTGAGCCGGTATATGGAATATTTAGTTAGAAAAGTGCATATTGAGTTTTATATCAGTATCATCCTCGTAAATGAAAACTCACAACCTTTTCATTTACGTTGTATAACAATTTGGAGAAACAAATACGCTTGTAAAAACTAATATATCAAAGGACTTATCTTCAAGTATAATCTAATAGCCTTGAAGGTTTTGTTCACCAATCAACGTATACCTTTGAAGGAAAAATATCAATGTCATATTCATAAAAGGCTAAAGTCAATATGCTGTGGCCATTGACGTTTCCTTCTGAATAGATGACAGTCTGATCAGGAATGTGAGAGATAAAGGCACGAACATATCGAATATGAAGTAATTAAGAGCCCGGATATTTCCGTATAAGTCTTCATATGCTGCAAGATATTTAATTTTTTCATTGTCCCCTGTAGAAATTTACTTGGATCAGATCACTGCAATCTTGGAGTTAATTTCCCCGTGGACAATTACTGTAATTGTTGATCAAGTGAAGACGTTTTTTTACTTTCACATATTCAATTAGTCTAGCATCCATACGAAAGATAGTATTTAAGAAAACTGTTTTGTGCATGATCTAAAAACTTGGTGAGGCGTGGATTTTCAGGAAACATTATACAGATATAATGGTCTTATGTGCGTTAGACCTGCATCAGTTGATTAAATTTACAACAAAGAACCCTTGTAGCGTTATGTCACAAATTACATCAGAAAATGATTAAATCAAAAGACTTTTTTTAATTTAAAAATTTATGGTTCGACACTTAAATTAAGGAAAAACAATGAATTGCTTTATGATAAAAGCAGCGTGTGGTATAACTGAAATGCCGTAGATGTATATCAAACTAAAGACTTTTAATACGAAGGTCACAAGGTATAACTGGTTGATGTAGTTCTTTTTTTTTCAGCTTACCCTTTAAAATTATAGAAAGAGTCAAAATAATGTCTTACTTTAAAAAATTTATTACCAAACAAAATATTTATGAAAAATATAAATAATAGCATAGGTATGACAAACTCAAATATAGTGTACAACAAAACAAACAAAAAAAAGACTGCGAAATATAAGTGCCTAAGCATAAAAGTTTGTATCTTTTTCTTATAGTGTAAACTTGTAAACGACATTGAATTGCAGGTTGCTGTTTTACGTAAAACATTTTATTTCAAAAATTGCATCTAAATCTGTTTTTGTCAAATTGAATAAATTCCTGTTCGTGCTTCACCGTAAATTGTATACAGTATATACATGCATACAGTTGAAATGGAATACGTATGTATTGTATGAAGTTGAAAGTCATAATATTTTGGTTTAATATGCAATGTATAATTATATATTTTTTCCTTGGCTTTTAATAATGAGCGCAACCGAACTGAATTGTAAGGTCAAGGTTAAGCAAACATAGATATATCATACGAGGGTTTGTTTTAGAGGCGCAAACAGGAATACGCGACCTTAAAGATAATTTTTATAAAGCTAATTAACTGAAGTTTAAAAGCACGTTTTGTATTTGAAATCAAACAAAATTAATACCAAAGATACATTCTTCACAAATTGGTCTGAAAGCAAGAATAATGCCATTGATTAACTAAAGGGTAGTTGCTTTTATGTTTGTGGTTGATTGTGCAGATAAAACAGTTTATATCTTCTTGTATATAAATTGAAGTTTTTGCAAAGCAAACATACTAGTGCTGCTTACAAAATTGTCCCTTTCATATTAGTTATACAATACGATGTAGAAAAAAAAATCCCTAAATGCTATTTGTAATGTACGAGATGTATGCAATGACAATTAAAACTTTGTTGACTTTTTAAGTTCTCAAACATCTAATTCAACAAAAAACTAATTAACGCAAGTCACTAGCATAACATAGCAATTCCTCTTATACCACTGAGTGAAATTTAATGAAACTTTCACAGAATCTTTATTACATATTGCCATTGTGCACCTCCTATTTTACTTTTTGATCCGATATATATTTTGGGTTTCCCGGCCACAGCAAAACATGGACTTTTCTACTATAATCATATGGGAGGCGGGGGTATCATTTAGTGAGCTCATTGCTCTCAGTACCCCTATATATATATAGTTTAATTTATATAATAGTCAGGTAATGCAATCAAAAGGAAAATAGGATATGTTTAAGGAATCACTGTCTAGTTAGTATAGTATACCAGGGCATCAACGATAGACTAAGTGGGAAACATGGCATAATTTGCATAACGGGCGAAGCATAAATTATGCATAAATTATCCCATGTTTTCCACTATCGTTGATGTCCCTGGCATACTATACTAACTAGACAGTAATTCCTTATATTTCCATTTCATTGTGAAATAAAATTGAGGATTTAGACTATAAAAATGTAGGCATAGGTTTAAATTACACGAGGGCTCCCATGGCAATTTCAATACTCGTCGCCCACTGACGTCAACCACAAAGAAAGCCGCACGAGATTTACATGCATATTTCGCCTCCTTAGCGTCAGACAAAGAGGCAAATGCGCACGAGATTTGCATGAATATTAGGCCTTCTTAGCTCCTGACCTATCGACCTGCCTAATTTACATGCCGGCAGAATTATTAAGAAATCAATTCCTCTAACTTTCAAAGAGTTATCACAGAGAGAAAAATTAGAAATGGAACTAATATATTTCAGTTAGGAATGTCAACGAGTACCCGGTTAACCGGGTACTCGATCGAACGCCTGAATATCGAATGCTAAAATCGATATTCGGTTACTCGGATGTATATTTTTGAATATTTCTGAGCTTATTCATTAATGCATTACACAATCTGTTTTAAAATGTAAAATGCTCATTGCACTTGTACATGCAGTAATTAGGGTTTCCTACGCCTCTAAATGACGGTTATCCTGTGGCAGTGTTTATACCTGTCAGTAATTATCGTGACCAAGCACCTGCTACCTGGTTTTTCTCACCTTCGGCCGTCTTCTACCCTTATTTTTGGTTTGCTTTAATTATTTGTTTTCACTGAACATCGTTTCAGGTCTATTATGTTTAAATAAACTAGTGCTAATTGTAACGGGGACCGTTACAGATGTTCCCCAAACGCTCCCCAAATCTCTTTTTGTGCCATATTACCTGTAAGCTTCATTAAATAAGACAAACTCTATGTTTTTGAGGCTTTAATATTTACCTGGAAGTGTACGAAGTTCATTCAAATTTTAGCATTGCATGCGTGCGCATGCGAATGCCTGTGCGTAATGACCATATCATTTTGTCTACACAATCCATATATTTTAATAAACTAAAAATTAAAGTATTTAATCCAAAAGTAATAAAAATACGCTCATTCAAGTGTATTTTTGATTTTGTTCATTTCACGTGCACGCACGTGCATACATGAGCACGGTGACCATACCTTCTTGTAGAAGATCATTACATCTATCTATGTTCTAAATCCCTTCCCATATGGTTGAAAACCAAGGGCGTTATACCTGTTAAAAGTTTCAGCCAATTAGTTTGCAGCGCACGTACACGCACGTGCGCATGTGCATGGTGACCATACCTTTCTTGTAGTAGTCCATTATATCTATCTATGTTCCAAATCCCATCCTGTTTGGTTGGAAACCAAGGGAGTTATAGCTGTTTAAAGTTTCAGCCAATCAGATTGCAGCGCACGTACATGCACGTGTATCCATGTGCATGGTGACCATACCTTCTTGTAGTAGTTCATTATATCTATCTATATTTCAAATCCCATCGTCTTTGGTTGAAATCCAAATGAGTTATAGCTATTTAAAGTTTAAGCCAATCAGATTGCAGCGCACGTGCATGCACGTGTTTTCATGATAATTGCTATATATCATATTGTAGGATATCCTAATGTATGGCTATAATCAAAATTTCAAAGCATTTCGTCAAAAGACAAAAAAGATATTGAGATTTTTGTTTCAGCCAATCAGAGTGCAGCGCACGTGCATGCGCGTGAGATCTTGCTATTTTGACCATGTCATATTGTCTATACTTCTAATGTATTCTTATATTATGAGTTCTAAAGCATTTCATCAAAAATTTAAAAAGTTACATCTATATCAATGTAATCGGTCATTTATCATGTTGCACGTGCGCGCTCTTGCAAGCACGTGCGCGCAAAATGACCTTCGTTCCGCAAATCTACATTACATGTCTACTGACCCTAAAAACATTTCACCTTAGTCTGATGTGTAGTTTACAAGATCACTCGCGGACAAAATTTTCCCAGGAAGAAAAATAAGAATAATAATAATAAAAAACAGAGTAAAAACAATATGTTCCCCAACTTCGTTTGGGGAACATAATTAGATAACTTTGTCAGTTCTCCGAGAAGCCGTAAATTTCCGGGAAAAGTGACAGATGATATTACACGTGTGATTGTTGATATAGTTGTGTTTGATTACATGCCAATACAAATGGTTGACGGCAAAGGTTTAAAAAAAACATGTCCATCGTTGCACCAAACTACAAAATACCGTCCCGTAATACTATAAAATCTAGGAGCGAAAAAGTGTACGAAAATCGTAAATCCGCTTTGTGAGGAGAACTTGATCAAGTTCCAGTTGATACTGTACGTATACCCGACGTCAAACGCAACAAAGAATTACATTACAATTAAGGAGCAGATTATTCTTTTATAAACAAAAACACTGTGAACCAATTATGATTTTATTTCTTGTGTTTACCAGATAAATAAATTAAACTTAAAAGAATGTTAAATTTAATTTCGTCGGACACGAAGTGCCCATCATTGCTACAACAGAAATATATTTACAGGTAAACCTCCTATCAGAGCATGTGGTTTTATTTCTACAAGAGTTTACAATATTTTACAGTCATCAATTTACTTCTTAATTCATATTTATTTACATTTTTACCGAGTACCCGGGTACTGGATCGGAAAAACGTCCGAGTAACCGAGTATTAAAAATTGACCGATTTGACATACCTATAAATTTCAATTTATATTTATTTCTTTTAAGAACCGATTCATAATTAAATTAACCATATAACTGTAGTCGTCGGTTACAATGAAATATATTGGTACTGACAAATGTGGGGCAGTAAATGTAATAGCGGGGCAAATCTGTTAATCATTTTTCAGGATGATCAAAGTTTGGAATTTTATTTGTTTACAAAGCAGGATATCAGTCAATATAAATATCATGTTTATAACATTTAAAAGAAATCTAATGAATTGATCACTCAACGAGCTCAACCGGACATGACTTTCCGGGACAAATCGACTTATATGGCTCAATTAATAAAATGTCCCACCGGCTATACATAAAAGCGAAAAGACATAAAATTGTTATTACCAGTTGATAAATATTCTCATGCAATGCGGTTACATCTATCACTTCAAGAAGTTGTGTTACACTGTACAGAATTCATAAATGATTCATTAAAAGTTCGATATAAAATGTTCTCCTATTTACTAAAGTAGGATTTGGATACCGAAATGAAAAATAATGCAGAAAGTAACTAGTAGTTGTTTTTTTTTAAATTTAGTCATGTGTGTATTCTCGCGGTTTTAGTTTTCAAAACAAACAGGATAACCGGTTTGACAGGAAATAAAAACCAAAAAAAATATATAAAGATTTTATTAAATAAAATATATAACTTTAAAAAATTTCATTATAAACAAATTTATCTTTCTGTGATACGAAACCCTATACTTTTTAATCAAATTAACTACCTAAACAAGGACTAATTCATTTGAAGTACGACAAATTATCTAAAACTGAGTAAACTGCAGCTTCTACATAGCTGCTGTTTCCTTTGCAAATTTTGTCGACTTTTAAAGACTATTGATATTTTACGGTCAAAATAACATTCTCTGAAATTCAGCTACAGCAACCTCGACTTAAGAACGCGGTTCATTAGTATCTTAACACTGTCCACATATCTTCCGATTGGAAGATTAAGAAATGCGTTATCACCTCTTGGCAAAACCTATTTGTCGAGGTCTAAGCAAACTCAAGTCAGAGTGAAATCTTTCCTCGATCAGCAACTAGCTAATTGGTACTCCCTCGTAGCGTAAACAAATTTATCGACGATATATCGATTTCATCAATTCAATTTTATTGGCTAAGTACGTTGATTCAAAGGTATATGTAGAAAATATCGTGAAGCACATCTGTGCTTTGCTTTCAAGCTGGGAGCTTCTTGTACCTCAGTCGGTGACGGTCAGAACTTAATTCCCCAATTACCTGTAAAACAGCATTTTGTGAAATGGTATATTAAAAGAATCGCTGTAGTTATCTTTAAGGAACTGTTTCGTTCTATAATCAAATTATTGCAGGTAAGTAATTTTTTCATTTCTTAAAGATTTTTTGTAATTAAATTAAATTAATTATAATTAACATCTTTACAGTCCGATCCGTTTCCTAAGTTTCTGTATAAACTTGTACCACTTTGCATGCTTAATATAAAGGTATAGCCTTAAAACAAGCGAAAAGTTGAATTAAGTCACCAGATGTTCTGTGAAGTGATAACAGAGAACCCTTAACGTAAAGATATGTTATCTATAAATAGATCAAGTGATATTAAGAAATTACTTCAACTATTATGATAAAGTGAGGAACACCTTTATAGTTATCGTAACAACTGTCAAGCAGCAGTTTTGGATTTCCTTTAAAAAGAAAAATGCGAGGTATTTTTATAAAAACAATTTCAAGGCTAAAAGTGATAAAATATTCTACCTTTATGCGGAAACTGTGTGGGAGGTATCGGTTGTTACTTAATTTTTTTTCCGTTTTTTTTCCAAAGATATATTAAATGATGAATCCAAGTTCACCATTTTAACTGGTGTCTCAATCAATGAATAGAAAGTTATACATTTTTGGCTTTTAAATGTCAGACTGAAATATTCTTGAAAATAAATAGTGCAGTGGTCGTTCATCTTCGTCATCCACCACTGTGTAAGAGAAAAATGAAATCGACTTTTATTGTGCAAATGCCATTTTAAAGCTATAAACATTGATAGGTTAATTCATATTTGCATCGTTTGAAACGAAAATGAGACAGATACTTATGCGCTATTGCCGTATGGAAATTAATACATTCAAGCTTAGAAAGTTCACTCTTTTATTACAACACAATGTAGTCTGATGTTCTAGCATTGCTGTTATGAGTGCCTTTTATACCTTCGTCTAACGTACACACCGCACAAGTATTTCAAGTATGGAATCTACATGTAATTATATGCTTTAAAGTGAAAAAAAATCTATTTTCAGTTAACCTCCTTCTACAGCATTAAATAAAGATTTTTTTTAATTTCTCTACTAAATTATTAAAACCAAGCTTGGATTGGTGATAATTGTGCAGAAAAGTTTACACTATGGTATTCTATAATTACCTATTATTAATATCAAGTTTTACCTTCTCCGGGGAACTCAGCTAGTAAAACTGCTTTGAACAGTATTTGCATTGTAAATCTAATGTAATTTAAAGCCGTAAGTACATCAATGAGTGACAATTTATTCCGAAGCATGTTTCATTAATCTATACAGAAAAGATCACTTTTTGATTTCTATTGATGTAAATTTAATTGGCAAGACAAAAAGTTAGAAATTGCCGTTCAATCAAATGACAGTATGCACAGCTGAAAAAAAAAATTCGACTTCATTAATGATTATCTCTTGAATTATTTTTGTTCAGTCTTGATAAACAGATCACTAGTGTTTTAAAGGACTCCATATTTGGACTGCCTGGATTTAAATATTTCTTGCGATAAACATATTCATGCTCTAATTCATTTTAAACAATTCAAATCTGGAACAGCGCAAACACAGTCTCGCAAAACATCATAGGCGGGATCAGGTGCCATGGAATAGTAAACTTCCCCTGCAAACGGGCACACCCCTATTAGCTGCAGAACTGTAGCTCTCCGAATAAAAAATATAATTGATAGACCGGAGAGCTACAGTGCCACCACCCATTGAAAAAACTGTATAATTATTGCGCACAACTGGATGAATTCTTCCAAATTCTTACCTTAACAGCAAAAGATTTAGATTTAAAAAAATTTCTTATTCTTCTATCAACTACTTCGTAGTTGACATCTACACGAAGCGCGTTGGGCCGAATTATCCTACAAACCAAAATGGCAGTAAAAACAGACGAAAATTTCGATGATCTCGATTTCAGGGCCAGGAGGGCTATAAACAACAACTATAAGGTATGTTTTGTTGTGGAGACTGAAAGATTATGCTAGGAATACACGGTTAGAAATATTTTGAGATTATAGTTTCAAAAACATGGAGAAATAAATCGATAAACAGCGCACTTTTTTTTTGCGCAATAAATATACATTTTTTTTAATGGGTAGCACTGTAGCTCTCCAGTCTGTCAAATTATTTTTTTCGGAGAGCTACAGATCTGCAGCTAACTCACCATCTGATCCTCATCATGATCGGTTAACGGAAAAATCCGTCAAAATTTCAGTGTGTATAAATATGATTGCCTATCAGTTACATATATAGTATGAAAAAAAAACGTCATGCAGTGAGCATTTTACCTAATGATAGATTGTATTTGCTGATAAGGTCATTGTATCGATACATTATAAGCTATAATCTTCTTCATGTCATAGTTACTCTCACTTATGATTGATTAGTAAGTTTACATCACAAGTGATTAAGAAAAATATTAAAAATTTATATGCAAAGTATTTTAGTGTGCATGTTAATGCAGACCATGTATCGGAATCGCAATTGAATACACATGTACAGTAGATTGGCAAATATTCATGATGGTTTTAATTTCGCTATGTTCGCGATATATTAATTTTCCGCGAAATTAAACCCATCGTAAATTTTATTATTTGTTTAAAATACATACCGGGTTTGTACAAGTAATCCCTTTTCTTCACTTCCCAGTAAAATTGGCTATAATAACACTGTAAAAACAAGATGTGTTTGTTAAACACTGATGCCCCCGTATGGCAACATAGCGAAGATTAAACTTTTCTTGATGCAAATTTAATTAATTGGTACCAAAAGTAGGGTATTCTCACTGGAAAACAATTGTGAAATTTGAAAGTAGGCCAATAGTAGAGTTTTTTCAATAAGTACAAAAATCACCAAGGTCAAGATCAAAAGGTCAAGGTAATTGGTATACAATGAAAGGTCTTGCCACATATAATACTTATGTAGAGTATGGAAGCCCTAACCCTATCCGTTCAGAAGTTATGGCCAAGGCTAATTTTTTTAAAAGTAGTTCAAACTCCAAGGTCAAGGTCAAAGGGTCAAAGTTCTTGTTATCAAATGAAAGGTCTTGTCACAAGAAAAAAATATGTAAAGTATGAAAGCACTAGCCCTAATCCTTTAAATGTTATAATCAATTTTTGCTTTTTTAAAGTAGGTCAAACTCATAGGTCAAGGTCAAAGGGTCAAAGTTCTTAGTATCCAATAGAGGGTCTTCTCACATGGATTAAATATTTGAAGTATGAATGCCCTATCCCTTTCCATTCAAAAGTTATGGCCAAGGTTAAAGTTTTTCACAAGTGCGGAAATCTACAAGGTCAAAAGGTCAAGGTTGTTGGTATCCAATGAAAGGTCTTTTAACAAAGAATATATATGTGAAGTATAAATGTCCTGGTATCTACTGTTCGAAAGATATGGCCAAAGTAAAAGTTTAAAATTTTCATGTAAAAGTGGGTCAAACTCCAAGGTCAAGGTCAAAAGGTCAAATTTTGTGGTACCCAAAGAAAGGTCTTGTCACAAGAAATACACGTGAAATATGAAAGTCATGGTGCCACCTAATCAAAAGTTATGGGCAAGGTTAATGTTTTTGCGGACAAACAAACAGACAGACAGAGAGACAGACACAGAGACAGACAGACGGACACGCCAAAAAACTATATACCCCCGAAATTTTGTTTACGGGGGCATAATTAAGCTTAACGCCCACCTCAAGATTTATAACCAGAAGTCTCTGTTCAGACTGAAGCTCTACTGGTTTGTACTTTTTACTTTTTTAGTAACCACGGCAACACCATTCACCTTAATCAAAAACCGATATGCAGAATTATGTACCTTAGAAAAGTCTACTTGTGTACCAAGTTAAATTGAAATCAGATCAAAACTGTAGTGCACATAGCATTTTAAAAGAATTTCACAGAAATTTCTATTTTAAGTAACAACCGCAACACCGTTCATCTAAATCAAAAACCGATTCACAGAATTATGTATCTTAGTGTAGTCTACTTGTGTGCCAAGTTATACTCAAATCAGACCATAGCTGTAGGAGGAGTAGCATTTTGAAAGAATTTCAAAGAATTTTCTATTTTTAGTTACCACGGCAACACTGTTCATCGAAATCAAAAACCGATACACAGGATTATGTATCTTAGTGTAGTCTACTTGTTTGCCAAGTTATATTGAAATCAGACCAAGACTGTAGGAGGAGTAGCATTTTGAAAGAATTTCACAGAAATTTCTATTTTTAGTAACCACAGCAACAACGTTCATCGAAATCAAAAACCGATAAACAGGATTATGTATCTTCGTGTAGTCTACTTGTGTGCCAAGTTATATTGAAATCAGACCAAAACTGTAGGAGAAGTAGCATTTTGAAAGAATTTCACAGAAATTTCTATTTTTAGTAACCACGGAAACACCGTTCATCGAAATCAAAAACAGATACACAGAATTATGTATCATAGTGCAGTCTACTTGTGTGCCAAGTTATATTGAAATCAGACCAAAACTGTAGGAGGAGTAGCATTTTGAAAAATTGTTTACGGACAGACAGACAGACGGACGCCGGACGCATTACTATCGCATAAGATCCTCTGGTCTCTGACCAGTAGAGCTAAAAATGAAATGATATGATATCCATAGAGTTCGATATCAGGACGGAGACAAATATTTTTGCTACATAGAATGTCCGTCGATGACAATGTCTGTGTAATGTCCCGTGTACCTCTCTGGCCTATACCCTTACTGAACCCTATACCCTTACTGTTGATACCACTTATTGAATTCAAAGTTTTTTTTTATTGAAGCATGTAGAAATTAATTCTCAAGTATAGTATTTTTTGTCTGTGTAACAATTGATGTGCAAGTTTCCTCAAGATTTGATTGTGGGGGGGGGGGGGGGGGGGGGGGGGGGGGGGAGGGAGGGGGCAATGTTCATATTGAAGTTTTGTACAAGAACAGGGTGTTCAATGTCTAACAAAACTTGTGATAAGCTGCATGTAAGTGTATGTAGTACATGTATACGATGAAGGTACATATGTAACGTAATCTTGAAATAGAATTTTTGATTATTTTTCACAAAAAATTTAGGGAAGGTTTAATTTTCGCTGCATTCTTGGTATGAATTCGGAAGCCACAAAGCACCTTCGCCACGAAAGGAAAAATTTCAGATTAACAATACAACACTTCTTTCAACCACTAATCAAATACATACATAAGAATCAATTTTTTAATAGACCAAGAAATACTGCGCCTCCACCCCCTCCCCCACCCCAACACCCAAATTTTAAAATAATTTATTTTTAGTTTAGGAAATCCCTTACAATTTCTTGAGAAAACTAGAGGTACTGTGAGCAATGAGCTCACTAAATGATACCCCCCGCCTGCCTTATGAATATAATGGGAGTGTCCATGTTTTGCTCTGAAAAATCCAAAATATACGTCAGATCAAAAAGTAAAATAGGAGATGCACAATGGCAATATGTAATAAAGATTCTGTGAAAGTTTCATTAAACTTCCTTCAGTGGTATGAGAGGAGTTGCGGATAAGAGATGGATACCCCAAAGCGTAACAGATGGACGGACATACCGATTACTATATACCCTCCCGCTTTTCAAGCAGGGGGTATAATAAATGACTGCATGCAATTTTTATGCCTTAATAATTGCATGTATCAATTTTGTATCCTTCTTTCTCAATTGAAATATTTTTTGTTCATAGATCTTAATTTTTAAAACTATTTTTCATAAAATTGTTCAAGGGAACTCGGATAAAAGAAATGAAAACAAGTTAATTATGTAAATCCTTTTATTTGAAAGAACATAATGCATGGGAAAAAACATGAGTTGAATCACATTTCGCTCCCCCCTATAGCTAGTCTTTGAAAGTGAGTGAAAAATATAAAAGTTTGTTTTATGACTAAATGCTACAGAAATGACATATAATGTGACTTTTCTGATAAAAAGTTCTGTGAAAAACAGAATAACTGTCAAATAAATCGTTTTCAGAATATGATTCATTGCAGAAATGCAATTAAGGATTCGCTTTCCTTAAAATACCTAATAGTTATTCAGAAAAAAAACAAAGGTTTATAATATGAAATCAAAATAGGGCAATTTTGAGCCATTGTCCTTAAATCATTGACAAAAGTACGAATCCCCATAAAATAAATAGCAAGATGTCCTCAACAAAATACATGTTAAAATATTGAACAAGCATAATCGGCGATCGGAAGGGTCTTTTAATTTCATACCAAAACTGTTTTGATCTAAAATGCATCACTTTACCTGCATGGATGAATATTCTATCAGCAACTCGATCTACGAGTATTTCAAATAAATGATAAAATTGGACAAATACCATTATATAAAGCATTTAGAATTTTCAACTGTTAAATTAAAAGGTGACGAATTTACTTCAGCCAACTATTAAGATATCATAATTATTATGATATGATTGATCAATTTCATGATCTTAATAAATTGGTTGGGATTCAATATGATTGTAATGAAAACAAATACTGCGTAATTTTTACCTGCACGTTAGAATACGATCAGAATTTATTTTATCTACTTCTGAATCAAAATAGATCGGAAAATTTCAAATAGATACGACAGATACATGCAATATTTGTTCTATTCGTCTTCAACTTTTGATAGGTGTACATAACATGCTGACACATAGAAATTTGGAGAAGGCTGTCCCTCCCTACATTTTTTTTACTTGATTTTTACTTTTCAACCACTATGAAAACGTCACATTTATTTCTTCTACATTGTACTTAAGGTCATACGCAACGTACATATGTAGTTTGAACTTAATTGGGTTCTTCCCTGGATTGAAGAGCTCCACTAAACGAAGGCCCTGTGTGCAATATTTTTCATGTCTATATATGGATTTGTAAACCTCTTCTAAAACAATTTTTGATGAAAAAAATCTTGAGTTTATGTTTTGTAATTTTTGTACAATACAGCCAGAAGTCTCTGTCGAGACTGAAGCTCTACTGGTTTGTACTTATAATAAAGAAAGAGAAAAGTAGCAGTTAAGATATAAAACTTTACAAAAGCAATAAATAGAATAATGACAAAAACCGATACACAGAATTATGTATCTTAGTGTAGTCTACTTGTGTGCCAAGTTATATCGAAATCAGACCAAAGCTGTAGGAGGAGTAGCATTTTGAATGTTTTTCAAAGAAATTTCCATTTTTAGTAACAACGGCAACACCGTTCTTTGAAATCAAAAACCAATATAAAGAATTATGTATCTTAGAGTAGTCTACTTGTGTGCCAAGTTATAATAAAATCAGACCAAAACTGTAGGTGGAGTAGCATTTTGAAAGTATTTTTTTTTTAATTCTATTTTTAGTAACAATGGCAACACCGTTCATCGAAATCAAAAAACGCTGAATAGAATTATGTATCTTTGTGTAGTCAACTTGTGTGCCAAGATATATTGAAATCAGATTTAAACTGTAGGAGAAATAGCATTTTGAATGATTTTCACAAATTTTTCTATTTTTAGTAACAACGGCAACATCTTTCATCGAAATCAAAAACCAATACACAGAATTATGTATCTTAATGTAATCTACTTGTGTGCCGTTATATTGAAATCAGACCAAAACTGTAGGAGGAGTAGCATTTTGAAAAATTGTTTACAGACGGACAGACAGACAGACAGACAGACGGACGACGGACACATTACTATCGCATAAGCTCTTCTGGTCTCTGACCAGTAGAGCTAAAAATGTGCAAAATTTGATATCTTTTCAAAACCCGGGTAAGGCATGCTGATTTTTGTCTAAGAACATGTAATGGTATTACATGTATAATTTTACATTTAGAATATCTTGAGAAAAGAAATATCAGTAGGTAAGATACATTGCATATGTCCTTAAAATACATACAAGTTGCTGTCCCTTAAAAAAAGGACTGCAATACGTTGACCATATGCTTGTGTTTCTTACTGAAATTCAATTAAAGAAAATTTCTAAGTTTACTGAATATTCTTGCAGGTTTATTCACATTTTCTACAAAGATCTGCTAACTTTGACTGAGAGTACTTTCATAGCAAAATTGTTAAATTTCATCTCCTGTTGACTTATAGTTTTGTCATTTTACAAAAATCGGGCTACGTTAATACATGTACAAGGGCTGGGGCTTGACATCTATTCTATATCTTTAAAGACTTTGAACTATTCGTTGTTTTTAATTCAAGTTGACAAGTTATCTAACGTTATATTCTGCAAGTTCCTCCTACTTTTTAAAATGCTGGTGCCATAGAATCAATGTTTAGTGTGTATGTAAATGTATATGTATTTAAGAGAGAAATTCGGATGTGTCAATGAATATATAAAGACGATATACAGATTTAAAATCGAGATTTGCCAATGAATGGCTTATGTTCTAATTCGATTAGGGCAAATTATTTTACGGGCAAGTTGTCTTAGGGGCAAACTCTCTAGCATTCTCGCGCATGCGTAGCCTGACATATGCCCATGACATCCGGTTTTAGCTCGCTTATATATTTTCTCAGGGTCCACGCAATTAATAATCCAAATTAAAACAACGGGTTATTGATATTGTAAACAAGAACATGATGTGCCCAGTCCACATGGATGCGCATTCAAGATTTTATCCGTAAGATGTTAAAATTCCTTCACATGAACAGTACATATACGAAATGACTAATTTGCATTAAAATTTTAGAAAGGCTATTAAGATGACATTTCAAAAACACGTCACCGTATGCACAGCAGATAAAATTTGAAATTATAATGTCTAGACTAATTTGTTTAATCAAATAAGATGACTCGCCTACATACTTAAATGAGTTTTTTTTTTTAATTCAGTATGATAATGTAGATACTTTTGATGTACAATTTCAATTACTTTACTTCTCCGTTGGGTAAATCATCGAAGTGACTGAAAAGACGACAATACTATTGTGTTTGCTAGCTAATATTATACTAGTATATGAATACTATGTATTATAAATGTGATTTCTATTTCTTTACTCTTGTATAATGTAAAAAAAAAAATAATGCTAAGAAACATTCAATCAGTCAAACATTAACATCCCCTCAGGTTGATTATCTTATTTTTCTTTCATTTTATCCCAATCACATCAATAAAATATGCACTTCTTGCAAAGCATTTCCTAAGCAACAACTATTATATTGAAATGTAGGTCAGCTTAGATGTCATCATCACTTCAGTGAATCCTTCATGCTGCTCTAATATCCCTTTCGTCTAACGACTAATTTTCTATGTTTTCCTTAAGCATTTTGTAAAAGATAATTTCAAAACCGAGACGGCTGCCACGACTTGTATCATTACTCACTACCGCCAGAGTTTCCACACGTTTTTTTCCCAACAAAAATGTGTGATCCAGTCTAGAGAAAAAGACTGTCTCTTCCAATGATTAAGAAGCACTAGATGATGAAGTGGTGTGATAAATATAATCTTTGATATTTTTTAACACGTTTTATTAATATTCTAAAATTTCATAACACACCGTTTGCATTGCATTGCAGATACACTCTGAAAGTCATCATTTCTTAAGTTCTATGGTCGATACAATGACCTTGTCAGTAAATAAAATTTATCATTGAGTCAAATGCTGACCGACTGATATTTTACTAGAAAAAGGCTTCAATGGTTATCTAACAAAAACGCTTTATATCATGATCACTATAACTGTTCAACCGTTCTCTTACATATGCAGCATTCTACCCGTATTACCTGCATATGTGATTTATATCTCTCAGTTGATTCGATAAGCAAGAGCATTCTCTATATATGAACAATTTCTAAATGAGGCATGTTATTCACAAAGAAGTTGATGAAACAAGAATATCAACGATATCTCTTAAAGTCATCATTTCGTAAGCCCTATGGTCGTTACGATGACCTTTTCAGCAATACAATTTATCTTTGAGTCAAATGCTGACTGACGTCTAATTATTACCGTTATTTCCCGATCAAGGCAAGGAGCACATGTCAGATGGGACCGATTGGCACCATCTATGGCACCTGATACCACCTCTGATGTTTAAGAAATCCTGATTTGAATTGTTTGAGTTGGCTTTTGAGCTTTGATGTCCGTTATTTCGATATTTTTTATGGACTGAATAAATATGGGCTCACTATTCACAAGCCCAATTTTAGGCTTTGATACATGAACAACATGTACTCTAATATTTTGAAAAAAAAATCCTGTGTTGAATATATTAAAAGTGATTATAAAGGTTACGCTGTACAATAAAGAACATATATCTTTTTAAAAATGCATCCCCTGCTGACCGTTGTACCCGCTATGGTCCCTGTGTATTGATCAGATTGATTATTTGTTGTTTAACGTCCCTCTCGAGACTTTTCACTCATATGGAGACGCCACAACTTGCCGGTGGTGAGCTGCAAATTTTGTCCTATACTTGGCACTTACGACTATTGAGCACTAAGGGGTCTTTTTCGTGCCAGCACTACATCCGAAGGACCGGTCTCCACAACCCACAGTGGGATTCGAACCCGCCACGTAAGGAACAACCCCTTACATATACTAACATGTATCCACTCTAAAGCATACGCTCTAACAACTGCGCGCACCTCGCGGGCGACTGTATTGATCAGGTACATATACATGGAATATTCCATAGTCAAACGCAGAAAACTTGTAAATTTTTAAAACGCTTTCCCGTTTTTCACTGTCTCCAGATTCATATGTAAAAAATGGCATTCCTGTCTATATTATTTATGATTTTTACATATTTCAATAAAACACGACTATATTCCTGTGGTTAGTAGCAAGGAGCTTTTTATAATGCAGTCAAACAAAGTTGATAACAACTTAGTACTGTAACAATGTGTAATAAAGTATTTGTGGTTATGGTTGTTAATATTTAGATCGTTTACACTGTTTTACCTTGTAGAAGAAAATTCGTTGAAAAGTAAAGTGCTTCAGAGCTTTCTTGGTTTGTTGCTTTATTCCCTAATTTAACATTATTCCATTGTGTATTTTGTCAATCTTGAAAGAAAGTTAATGAAAAGACGGTTAAATTTTACATATTCCCCGGTAGGAGGAAGTAGCTCCCAGCATTTTTCATGTTCAAAAATTTGTCTCAATAAAACATAACCATTATCAAAGCAAAAAAATTCAAAAGATAAAGCCGTATTTCCTAGGACTTTTACGATCTTTGTAGCCGAACCCGCTTTTTCCAAGTTTTAAACAAGCCACGTGACAAACATCTGATGCAAGTGAAGTCGCTTAGGCCAAACACATAAAGAGACTTTAGATATATCTTTGAATCAAGATGAATCTTTAGAAAGAAGTCTGTTTGAAATATAGCGAACCTTATATCCATTTTGAAGACTATTTTAAGGCGTACATGTATTTCCTATTGGCGTTTTCAACCTAGCTGCGAATTTTACATATTAAAACATATTCGATTTCTCTTTAATATTCTTTAATTTAGATAAATATGAAAACTGATTATTATTTAATCATGCATGCAACTGGTCTTTTAACAATCGATAGATTCTCTTGCAGATAAATAAATAACAGATTATCATGATAAATTAACCCTATTTCCGTTCGAGATATTAATCAATTCTTAATGTTGCAATTAACTAAAATTCAAAATAATTCATTTTTTCCAAGGAAAAGTATTTTCGGTGTTAATTAAATTTGCACCAAATTAACCGACGTATGACACAATTTGAATTGACTTCTAGCTGGGCTCGTTGCTCAGAAAGCAATTGTAGGTACATGTAAATATTTAAGTCGGAAGTTTACCATATACCCGTCATATTAAGTTCGTGAAACATTATTGTAGTGTATCTAATATAAACCGCTTTACAAGATACTAGCAATATAATTGCAGTTACTGTAACAATCAAAGTTAAGTAAATTTTTTTTATACCAAAACAAAACAAAAAAAAAACATCAAAAGAATGACTTTCAAATTTCCTTTTTAAAAAGGAGGGGGGTTGGGGTTGAACAGCTATAGTTATACGCGTATAGGGTATCCTATTGATCTATGATATTGTAACCTGGTTCTGTACAAAGAAATTGAAAATAAAGTATGGAGGAACCCCAGAATCATCTGTTTGCTTACCTTCCGCGGTACAAAGTTACATGTATTAATACTGACCCTGATTAATTTGAAATTTCAAAATTATTTTGAAATTAGATGTCACAATAGCCTTAATTTATATTTATTCGTATTGTAATATAATTTATACTTTATAGAAATCGGGCTTATATCTTTTGGATTATTATTTGATTCTAAACTCGAAACTTCAAGGTACAGATCTTAATGTTTAAGCAGTAAACATGTACTTCAATTGCTTATTTAATCACCATCCAACAATATCGACCAGAGAGTCGTGGTGTAGAATTATGATGACCTTAATCCTTCCTGAATCCATCCTTCCAATATAATCATCTTTAAAAAATACGGTCGCTTTATAAGAAGCACTTTATATATATAATGTTTTAATCTTTATATCGAATTCAGTAAAGAAAAAAAATTATATTTATGAGAGATTCATTTCAGAACTAAGCGATATAATATTATAATGTAGAGCAAACAAACGAAAGCAAGACACCTTAAAAAAGTAAATATTACCTAGAGATTGAAGCGTTCGCAAAGAATTGTTTCTGTGAAAAAAAATAAGGTGGATTCAAAATGGCAGAACAGTCTCAGCGGTGACATATTTCATTTTATTATACTTTCATGTTAAATACTAAAATCTGATTGGTTTAAAAGCAGTTAACAATTCGTTCTATTACCCTCAGCCTTAGCAACACACGTGGCAACGGGTAACACAACGGTAATGCCACATGCGTGGAAATTATGCGCGTACGGTTCACCGTAGAATTCTCAATACGTCAGTTGCGCGTTTGAAAGAACAGGAATAAACTTGATGTAAATAAAAGCTTGCGTCTGATGTAGCTTACTTAAAAACAACAAACGACAGACGAAACATGCTTGCAAGTGCTAGATAACGAAACTTTAGATGATAAAGAACTCTCAGAGTATCAAATAAACAATAAAGAGGTTAGTAAATCTTTTTCGAAGTAGCGGGGAGTTTGAAAGCTTTCTATAAACGTGAGCGTAAAGACAATCGACGATTTTTTTGCAGACATCTTTTAATCAAAAATGACATTCAGTATAATAAAATAAATGGTGCCTGTTTTGGAGGGTAACAGTTGAAATTGACACCCCTCGGAAAACCATTGTCAACCTCCGCTGACGCGTCGGTGACAATGGTTTTCCTTGGGGTGTCAATTTCAACTGTTACCCTCCAAAACAGGCACCATTTATAAAATATACACCGACGTATTCATATATTGGAGTATTTCTATCAAAACTGTTAAAATTAATATTTAGCATCGTATTGGAGTATTTCTATCAAAACTGTTAAAATTAATATTTAGCATCACTTGTAGACTGTCAAAGGTTGGGTCTTCATTAGTTTAGCTTAGTTACCTGCTTGTAACATATGGAAGAGAGAAATTTAAAAAAATCAATACTCCCAGGAAACAATGTCTTTTGTGGTCGGCGGAAAGAGAACATTTTACCATTTTCTATTAATAAATTTCTTGCCCAAATGCATACATATCAACAATGTTAGATCCATTAATAGACAGCGGCTTCAGAATATGTCCATTAGTTTGATTAAACGTCCAAATACTTAAGTCATATCGAGACACAGGCTACCCTAGATTGTCAGTGAAACAGAGAAACGTCGATAGAAGTAGCTGTCGACGAAAAAAAAGCTAATTTACATATTTATGAAAGTTAATCGTGCACCGACAGATGTGTGTATTCTCTCCCGAAGATAAACCCGATAAATGGGAAAGGGATGCAAGCCGGAATATCAAGTGTCACGTGTCCTAGTAACTGTCAATCATTTTATTAATCCTTTTATTCAGTAGCGCATGAATACTGTGTCATTCCACTATGATTCTCCAATACAAAATTATTTCATTTCGAGGTAGAATAATTTCAATTGATCATTCAATTTGAGAAGAGGAGCAGAAATAGTACGGTAAGTGCTTATATGCAGTGATTTCTGTTCCTTTTCAGGGGAAAATTCTCTCATTGAAAGATTTAATCAGTGTAAATGTTAGACCCTTTTTTTTTTTTTTTAGATTTTATGACAACTGAAACTCCTTTTCCCATTTTAAATTTTTATCAATTGTTTTATTGGCTAATTCTAACCTTAAAAAGATTAAATAAATGAAGATTGTCATCCCCCTCATTTTCTTTTGCAACAGAATAAGTGAAAAACAAGTAGTAGGAAATGGTATACATATAGCTACAAAAAATATAGAAGGCAGAAATTAACTTAAACTACTGAAATCAATAAACAACCCAAAAACTAATTTTCAAAGCCTTAGGATATTTATTTAATATCAGATCCTTAATTCTCATTATTCCAAACAAACCGTATTTTTAACACCATCTGCCAATAATAAGCAGCATACAACCATATTACTTTACATGACGTCTAAAAAAAAATAAATATCCTGTATTAAATTTCTCATATTAGCTTATATAAGGGAAAATTTATGTGTATGCAAAATCACATCGTCTCAAGCCACGGTCCGGAGTTCGCATATAAAGCTCTCTCCAACCCGTGGCTGCTTGGCCACAAAAAAAGTGACAATTAAAATAATAGCTACCCAATTTGAACCGGTTGTACTGACACTTAGCTTAGAGTAACAGCAGATTTAACACTCTTCCTTTCGTCATGGCTTTTCCCAATAACTCCAATGACTTGTTTACCTTACGATAAAGGTGACCACAGGGATGTGAAAAAGGATCTTCTGTAACACATAGGACTTACGCTATCGGTGTTTCCGCACTTTATCATCTCTATTACCAAACCTCAGATTGCATCACTTTGTTTGGATTTCTAGCTTTCCGTTCGGGAAGAGAATACTTGAAAGCAACGACAAGTTTATTATTCATGGTTATAACAGGTGATGCTTAGGATACTGATAAATGTGTGATATCTTTCAAAACGGTTAAAACATATGTGTCAGTAAATCCTATAATCTGTACGCATCTGTATTGTCAGCGATTCATCAAGTGAAGTCATTTGCACACATATATTTATTTATGTTGTTGATACTTAAAAACCTTGTTCTATAGACTTTATTTTCATTTCATGATTGCATGACATCTTAATGTCGTCTGTTACTTATTGGGAGACTTAATTTGTAAAGATAGAGTCTCATATACGTTGTTGAATAGAAGATTCTTGTGATATTTCTCAAAAATCGTGCTAAAAAATTCAAAACTTTAAATACCTAAATTAAAATTGAAAGATACTAGAAAATAGAGATTCACATGTTAAGCTAACTAAAAGAAAGAAATAATTCGCGCATGTTATAATTAGTATAATTCTGGTGATCAAGTTTAGATAAGGGAAAGCTTTAATTTAAGTGGTCTATTTCATCTTAATAATTAACATTGTACTGCAAAAAAATTTAATAAAAAAAAAAAAAGAAAACCAGTGTACATGTAGATATCAACTATACACTTTATTTTCACCACGGACCGGTTAGGTATACATGTTTTTTTTTTCTGATGAGTGGAATTTCAAAATAATATAAATACTAATGGAGATATGCGAATTCAATATGTTTAATTAATATGAAATTTGCTTGTATGTTTGTTCCTATGAGTATTTTCACTCAAATTGAGACGCGACCATATGAAGGCGAAAGTTAAGGCCTTTGGGCAATAATTGTGGGTCCATTCCGAGAAAGCACTCACTACGACTTCGCGGTTATACAGTCTCATCGGGTCCAAAGGACACGTCTCCACGTCCTTCAGACAAAGATCACCTCCTTCCTCCAACGACTTTAGAACAAATGCCTTAACCACTGACCTTCCTGGGCGACTATTTATTGTCAAAAAATCGCTATAGGAGATATTTTATGTTTTGAACGACGGAAGCACCACAAGACAGGGGTGCTTACTCCCCCATGCCACCTGACTCCACCTGGTCATTGATTATCTTTTCTCCCGATCTATATTGTTTCCTCGGACTTTTCAGCTTGGATACTTTTCAGATCTCCATGTTTCACTCAAGGTAGAAACATACTTCACTGTATAAACGTACTTTGGTATTTCAAATCGATGGAAGTTACGGAGACGTAATAGTACCACATAATATTTCTTTTAAAGTTTGTGTTCCAAATTTAATTTTTTTTTTGTTTTTTTTGGTATTATTTTGATTTATCCTGGCTTGGTTGGGCCTCGAATATAGCTTTTCTGTTATCTTGTTATTTTCACATTTAAAATCAAATTTGGAATTCAAGATTGGTACATTAAAGTTCTTACTAGGAATTCTAACCTTAAAGGTACTTGGACACAGATTTGAAGTTATAATTTTCTCTATAATATTACGACTTATATATTTTTAATAGCTAATCATACAAAAATTAATTTAAAATCTTATTTCATATAAAAGATATTAAAATTTCAATTTTTGGCGGGTTTGATTGACACATCCTTGCACTTTCACAAATTAATTTTATTCTTAATCCTTAGGAAAAGTGGCAATCTCGTTGTGTATAAATGAAAAATATTAATACTATAATCCAGAAAATTCAGAGTAGACATGTTCGAAAGCAAAACAAACACACAATATATTGTCAGTCCGTGCAGTTGTGGTAAGCAGACTGTGACGATTGAACGCACCCGGTGAATTCTAAATATGAACAATAACAGAACTCGAGCCCTGTTTACAAAAACTGTGTACATAACACGAGTGTGCTCGATTTGCTAAACTCTGTAAGCAACACTTAGTTAGGAATGACGATACTTGTGAGGGAGTTTTGCTTTCTAATATTTGTACTCGGAATAAAACTATTTCTCTGGATAAAAGTTTTAATATTTCTCATTAATACACCACAAGATTGCCACTTTTCCTAAGGATTAAAGAAAAAGTTAAAATTTGTGAAAGTGCAAGGATGTGTCAATCAAACCCGCCAAAAATTTTCAAGTTTTAATAACTTTCAAATGAAATAAGATTTTTAATTAATTTTTTGTGTGAAATGCTATTAAAATATATATGTCGTAATATTATAGAAAAAATATTGACTTCAAACCTGTGTCCAAGTACCTTTAGAAGAAACTATTTAAGTAAAACTTGCAAGTAGTAATAAACTTGCTTTTTTCGAATTTAAAATTGGTAATTTGAACTCAATTGTTTTTCAAAGGACTTAAGCCAGAATGTACAAAAATCCGCCCTGTCATCGAAACGGATGAAACTTTTTCAAACAATGCTCTTAGATTAGTATATTATATAACATTTTATTTTTTAACAATATCTCTTCTAGTTTTATTTTTACAGCTGTTTGAATTTGGTATTGTTCTCAATGTTAATTCTACAACGTCATGACGTTGCCGTTACTTACTTTAACGTCAAGACGTCAATCATATATACTTTAACGTCATGATGTGAACTTAATTAGTAATAAACATATCATATATATTCTAAAGAGGAGAAAATTCAATTATTTTTATATAAATCTCAATTTATCATGGTCTTTTCAAAGAAATTCTGAGGCATGGAAAAGAGTTTAGTGTTTGCTTTTCTTATAGTATGTACTTCTCTAAAGAAAATATATACTTCATAAGCAGTAACGCTGTTTACCATTTTACAAATGTAACAGTGTCAGTTTAGAATAATAACAACAAAATTATCAGTTTTGTAAACATTTGTATTTCTTGCTCCAATAGTATTCAAAACAATACATAAAATATTGAAGTAAACTTCACTTTAACATATTTTTAAGGTAAATCATGAAAATACATAAATCAGAAAATAGGTATATGCAAAGTCAAGCTATGCCTTTTTACTGATTATTGCTACAATATCACACCCGACATAAATCTCACACATGAAATTATAAACAGGTAAATTGAAAAATAACACTCTACATGCAGAGCGGCCCA
Organism: Saccostrea cuccullata; assembly: GCF_032062105.1. Lineage (NCBI taxonomy): Eukaryota > Metazoa > Mollusca > Bivalvia > Ostreida > Ostreidae > Saccostrea > Saccostrea cuccullata. Next base: position 17,240 of record NW_026933214.1, on the reverse strand, counting down.
ATTTCCGCATCCGACTTAAAACTCACACATGAGATTATAAACAGGTAAATTGAAAAATAACACTTTACATGAGATTATAAACAGGTATATTGAAAATTAACACTCTACATGCGGAGCGGCCCAATTTCCGCATCCGACTTAAAACTCGCACATGAGATTATAAACAGGTATATTGAAAAATAACACTCTACATGAGATTATAAACAGGTATATTGAAAAAAATAACACTCTATATGCGGAGCGGCCCAATTTCCGCATCCGACTTAAAACTCACACATGAGATTATAAACAGGTATATTGAAAAATAACACTCTACATGAGAATATAAACAGGTATATTTAAAAAATTACACTCTACATGCGGAGCGGCCCAATTTCCGCATCCGACTTAAAACTCACACATGAGATTATACACAGGCAAATTGAAAAATAACACTCTACATGGGATTATAAACAGGTATATTGAAAAAATAACACTCTACATGCGGAGCGGCCCAATTTCCGCATCCGACTTAAAACTCACACATGAGATTATAAACAAGTAAATTGAAAAATAACACTCTATATGCAGAGCGGCCCAATTTCCGCATCCGACTTAAAACTCACACATGAGATTATAAACAGGTAAATTGAAAAATAACACTTTACATGAGATTATAAACAGGTATATTGAAAAATAACACTCTACATGCAGAGCGGCCCAATTTCCGCATCCGACTTAAAACTCACACATGAGATTATAAACAGGTTTATTGAAAAATAACACTCTACATGAGAATATAAACAGGTATATTTAAAAAATTACACTCTACATGCTGAGCGGCCCAATTTCCGCATCCGACTTAAAACTCACACATGAGATTATAAACAAGTTAATTGAAAAATGATACTCTACATGCGGAGCGGCCCAATTTCCGCATCCGACTTAAAACTCACACAGCAGATTAAACAAGTAAATTGAAAAAATAACATAATTTTTTTTAAAAACATTATATACAACAGATACAGTGTATATAACATAACAATGAATAAACTACAATTAACATTAACTAACTGTTCACTCCTCGGGAACACTTTCACAGCTACTGTCATCACTGTCAGACTCGTCCAAAGCAGGTGGGATGTCAGCTGCATCAAGGACATGCTCACTCCAGTCACGCACACCATATGTCCTTTGTTCATGTCTTCCTTTTGCCAGGTACCAAATGATGGCTGCTATGTGAGAGCACATGCCTACAACTCTGGCACCCGCTCTGCAGGTACAATACCATGCCTCTACAGAGTAATCAGAATACTCAATCCAAACTAAATACTGCTTTGATGATGTGTGCCGACTCTGAATTTTCACCTTTAGGAGCCTATCATTTTCTTTATGGAAGAAAATATCACATCCTCCCTCAATGTGTTCTTGAATATAGCTACGAGAGAGCTTCAATTGATAGGTGCCACAAGTCAAATTCCGCAACTGATCCTCATCGAACATGGGGAAATTCTGAATTTCACATTCAAGAACTGTTTGCCATTGAGTAGATCTTCTGTTAAGTCCATTCTCTTGAACCATTCGTTTGAGATTATTCACCTATTAAGAAAGCCATACGCATGTAATTATAACTTATATGCTGATGTATTCAAGGGAGATGAGCAAGATGAAATTTAAAAAAGTTAAATGTATTCTTAAATGCAGATTTTTGCAGCTGCTCAATTACTAGTACATTAAGGTATTATACAATAAATCAATTGTGCAACTTAAATACCTGTTTGGACAGATAGAGCATTTTTGCTGCCTCTGCATCATCAGCCTCAGTGTTGTTACTTTTACTCAGGGGTGGAGAGAATCTGTTTGAGAGTGCGCAAACTATCCTGACATAGTCACCGATGAAGGGAATTTGATTAGTGGGTAGTGTCTTGTCCAAATATCGCCACCTCTTGATGCGTGCGTTTGAAGATTCCACTACCCATCTGACCAAAAAAATATTTTTTCAAAACTTATTCATAGTAATATATATTTTCACAAGAAATTGTAAATAACTTTATTGTGAGAATTTACATGTTATTTACCTTTGTCACAAGTCTGCTCATATTTGCATCATCAGTAGTCATTTGGTTTTGTCCCTTGAGCAGAAATCGGGGCATTTCTGCCTGGATTCCAAGATCTTCAAGCAGAGGCAAAGCATCTCTGAACCCGCGGTCAACAATAAAGATGTCGTCTTCACTTAGCCAGCTCCGAATATCTTCAGCATTTGTTTTGATGATGTGTTGGAGAATTGATGCATCATTGTTTTTATTATCAGCAAGATATGGTCCTAAGATTGAGACAAAGTAACCAGTAGTAGTTACGATAACCATAGGCTTGATTAGTGGTCTCCCCTTGTGGATGCTGTAAGAACGTCTTTGGTAGTGGAAATTATTGCTCTTAGCTGTGTATATGTAAGTGCCATCCAGTACCAATATGGCCTGTTTCTTCTCGATGTTACCAAACAATGTCTGTGCTAGCTGTCGTGTATGGTCTTCGATGACTTCCTCTCTTCTTATGTGTTCAAACCCAAGATGGTGTGGCACAAAGCTGATCATCAATGCTGCTCTTACAGCACTAACAGCCCTCCTCAAACTGGATTTGGAAGTTTGGAAAAGTGTTGACAGTATTTGATTTGACAAGCCAGTCTTTAATTTGCACAGGAATATGGCAACAGATTTTCTTACACTCCTAGACGGTGTTGGTTTCACTTCATCTTTCACAGCGTCACATATTGTATGGAAATCTTCCTTGTTGAGTCCCAGCAAAGACAAATAGTCTGTATCGGTCAGAGTCGTGGTGTCATCAAAGTCCAAATAAGACTTGTCATGTTTATGACATAAAACACGCATCTCTTGAAGTAAACTTAGGATGGTAGTTCTGTTAACAAATGCATTGTCTGTCGTCGGTAATTGCTGAATTGCATCAGTTGTGAAGCGTTCATTTTCCACATGACCAGGACAACATCTATTTCCGGATGGAATTAATACATTGTGTTCAATAAAAACAGATGTGCGGCATTCTGGTGACACTACTATCAATTTGGGCCCTGGTTTCTTACAAACGATACAATAGGCATGAGTCTTTGCAGTGGATTTTAGGTGCAAGGATACAGATGGTGGACTGGAGAGATGTTTTCTGTTGTCATTTGTTTCGGACGCTGGAAATTCCCAGTGAATTGTGGTAGAGCAGGGTGTTGCAGATGATTTACGGCATGAAACATCTCTGTAATAATTGCTTCTACATTTGCTGCAGATGACAGAATTTTCCCTTCCTTCCACCATAAACCTTTTTCTTAAATATTTTCTTATGCCTTTGTCAAGATGCCTCCTTTCATTGGGTTTTGTTCTTTTAGAGCACAATACACAGTTGAAGTATTCTGTTTTGTGTCCTGGCATTATCTGAAATTAAATACAACATTTACATTTTATAAATTATTATCCAGGCTAATTATGAAAAATAATTCGTTTTACCTTTCCAACTGAATAAAATGATTTTTTTTTTTACTGCCATAATTATACCCCCGCTTGAAAAACGGTAGGGTATATAGTAATCGGTATATCCATCCGTCTGTCTGTCTGTCTGTCCTTCTGTTATGCTTTGGGGTATCCATCTCTTATCCACAACTATAGCTCCTCTCATACCACTGAAGGAAATTTAATGAAACTTTCACAGAATCTTTATTACATATTGCCATTGTGCACCTCTTATTTTACTTTTTGATCTGACATATATTTTTGATTTTCCAGAGCAAAACATGGACACTGCCATTATATTCATATGGGAGGCGCGGGGTATCATTTAGTGAGCTCATTGCTCACAGTACCTCTAGTTTATTTTAAACTACAGCCAAAATGGCTGATTAAAATCTTTTGAAAATATCTTCTCCATCTCATCCAGATTAGAATTACAATAAAAATTTCATCCCATGTATGCTCAGATTCATGGACTTACATATTGTTAAAACTTTGCCTGAGGAAGGACATGAATTTTTACATCATTATACAAAAATTGTCTTCTTCCTCTGGGAATACTTTAAAGATATTTGATTGAGTTTAACCACCTCAAATACTGTTGCTTTATTTTTGTTTTATAAATCCTTTAAAACTATTAAGTTCTTACTGTGGTTTTCTACAATATATACTTCTTTTCATTATATTTTAAATATGCACACGCCTTGAGATCCACCCCCCATTTCAGCAATTTATATTTAATTTATGAACAACAATAAAAAAGTTGCAGAATTATAATAATAAAATTAATTTTGGCTGTTTATTATTTTAAAATATTTACTGCTATTTATATTCTAATGAATTTGCTTAAATATGCTATTATTTGCATTGTTGTTTATATTATTTTAAGAAAAAATTATTATTAAGGAAAAATCATTAAAAATATATTTAAATAGAACGTGAATTTTTCAAAGAGAGGTAACTCATGAAAACAAAAACAAAACACCCCCCTGATGTTGAATATCTGTGTTAATGTGTCTATTTTTTTGTAAATTATGACTATTAAAATATAAATTAATATTTTTACATTGATATATTGTCTTGTAAACATGGTAAATATGTGCTGTACTTTTATTTAAAAAAAAAGAAGAGGGGATTCAGACTGACATGTTCCAGTGTTATCATTGCTTATCATATTGGTGTGAAATTTAAAATGAACTTACAAGATACTCATATGGCTAACGTTACATACAGATTTGAATAAAATCTTAATTTAGACTTATGCCGATCTTTTTTGCATCTCAATCACACGTACTACAATAAACTTTGATATAGATATGCATTATTGCATACCTGACAGTAGAGGCCCCTAGTCCGAAAAATCTGACGTTTTCCTGGCTTTAATTTTTACGATCTTGATAGTTTACATACCAGGAATAGTCCGATTTCTTGGCTTTCTTTACGATCTTGATAGTTTACATGCCAGGAAAGTAAAATATCAAAATTGTAAAAAAGCCAGGAAAACGTCAGATTTTTCGGACTAATCTGACAGTAGATCACACTGCAGACGACATATATGGGTCAAGCGAGCGGTCCATGTATTATCAGCTCAGAATCATCCTATTATATTGATGCATGTGTATTTTAAAGCTTACTTTACTTTTTTGTTTAGAAGAATATAAAAGATACTCACCACAACAAAGTCATGTAAACTTCTCTATCTTCAGTCGATTGTAACCTGCATTCCGGATAGTCAGTTATTTTATCACATCGGGATCGGAAATTCCCCTTTTTTACAGACGCAAGTTTTATATCGAGTGGATTTTATATCCTTTAAAATTTATTTACGGCCTCAATAAATTATTAAAAAATAAATCATTTAATATGACTAATTAAGTTTAACCTCTATTTCTACTAGTCCGTACTGAGAGAAAAAAAAAATCCGGAAATTATCTTTTACACAAGTCAGGCATCAAAGTACTGAAAAGTATCATTTAAGTAGGGCGGCACACGTGAACCATCAAAAACCAAATAAATTTTGGAATAACATGTATCATTTTAACTGTGTTTAAAATTTCATCATGGTTCAAGGTTGGCGCCTACAAAAAATCGCTGTAAAAAGGTCTAAATTTCTTTGAAACTTGGTATTTTTGCATTACCGCATCCGGTTTTGATGTTTATAATAAAGCACGCGCTGTTTCCTTCCCAAAAATCAAGACGGCGACCAAAGGTTTAACACCTAATAAATATTTGGCCAAAGTTTCGCTGCTTAATAATGAAGTTTGGTTTTCAGGAATTGACAGGGCCAAATCATACAGATTTTGGCGTTAGTTCTTTATCCTTTGAATTATCAATTTTGTAATCCCAACTTTAAGCCTGGCCTCTCTAATTAAATGTTAACTAGCCCTAGCCCTCGCTCATTTTAACAAACAGTAGATGAGACCATTGTTTTGTTTTTAAACACTGTGAGCCTGCATAAAGTTTTTAAAAAAAGGCCTTTCAATGAAATTTTAACCCCCAAAACATAAATGAAAACACTGAACATAGAAAAGCCACAAACAATACAAATCTGAACAGGCAATAAGAAAGACCCTAGAAAAATCCAGAGGTGGGGTCGGTTGAGTTGGGGTAGTAATAGGCACCTGTTGACCGGTGTCGCATTCGCCTTGAACCTAAATCATTGAACAGATAGACAGAATGTTCGGTATAAAACAAAGGCTTACCATCGATATGTTATATTTGCCAATAGATTATGTACGAAAAAGAAGTAAAATATAAGGTGCCGTATGGAACTGTATAGCCAAGATTCTGTAAGTACTTCAGTGGTATAAGGAGGTGCGGATACATGTAAGAATTCAGTGGTGGATCCAGGAATCTTGAAAAGGGTGTGGGGCCAGTTTAGAGTCTGGGTACGGACCCAGAGCCACACCAAAATAATGATTTATTAACTCATGCATATTTTGGAAGGGGGTGGTGCCCTGGGGCCCCTCTAATCCGCAAGTGAAGATACGGGTACCCCAAAGCGTAACGGATGGACGTACAGCTACATGTATACGGACGAATACCCACGTCACTATATACTCCTCTGCTTTTCAAGCAGAGAGTATAATGAACATCACGTAATTTGAAAATTCACATAAAATCATGTTCATGACTTTACTTAATCTGCCTTTCAAAATTCAACGTTTCGTGGACTTTTACGGATGGTACTAAATGCAACCACTAACTTATAAAATAATACTCTTCAAAGGTTATAGAATATACAGTAAACTGTATATTGACACCGTGAATCTATGACTTTGTGAAGTAAGTAGCTTTCACAAAAATCATCATCTTTGTATCCCTTAGTGGCATGATCGAAATTATCAGGAGTATGACCAAGAATATCAAAAAAAAAGGGTAGTGACCTAAACCATAAAAAAAATTATGATTTTCCAAAATGTGTTTTACCCCTGAACACCAAGCAGTCAAACTGTTGACACATTTATTAAAAGCAAGAACTGAAAATCTGGTTTATGCCACAGGAATAAACTTTGGTTAGGGAAGCATAAATACATTATGCTATGCTTTATTAGTCTTCTAGATGAAACCAGAGGGGACTAAAAGCTTCCTCTGCGTCCATCCCTCTGTGTTTCTGCCAGTTTGTCCAACTTTTATTATTTTTCGCATATTTTTTTCTAAATGCTTGCAGAAATTGATGTGAGTTATTTGGTTTTCTGCATTTTTTGGAACGCTTACATGGTGAGCTGATTTTAACTTGATGAATTAAAGATCAAGTTTGCATTTAGTTCCGCATCATGATTTGTAACTGAATTATGACATTTTCAATTTTAAGGACCGGAATTAGATTATACTTGCCGGTAGGGGACTGATTTTGTTAATGCCCACTCTGAGAATGCTTGTTATCATCGATTGCTTTGAGTTATTCGCAGATCTCATGATGTCAAATTCCTGACATGACAATAATACTAGACAATGTGCCTTATTCTATAACTGTGAAATTCAGGTCCTAAATTTGTTTATTTGCATTTTAAGGGTAACACTTTCAAATCCTTTCCATTTACTAAATAATATATGATCAAAACACTTTCCAATACTAAAATGTGAATAGTAAATTTCTATTCACTGCCTTGACCAAATCACTGATGTTAATCTCCTACAGTGTAAGATTATAGCAAAAATATTCAAGTAAACAATTTATTGTTCTGTGTTTCCAGTTATTGAACGTATACTCTAAAAAATCGCTTAATAAAGTTAATGTGCTTTCTTTCTTCCTTACTCTATTCTAATGACTTCATTCAAATATATTATTATCTCACTTCAGGTTGTAAATGATTAATGGATACAATGTTCACCAAATTGATGTAAAAGCAATTGCTTTCTGAAATTGATGGGTTTTATGTAAGCTAGGTAGATTTTTCTTGTCCTTCTATAGATTGTCTTCTGGCCAGAATAAAATCTAAACATTTCATCAACAGAACATCACCCTTGAAGTGCAATTACATTCATACTTTATAACACTAAGTGTGATTACTTATTTTTTTCAATGTTCGGTTACAGTCATCCGGCTAATGTAGTTCATGTAGAGCAAGCGAAAGAAGAATCTGATACCCTATTAATAATTTTAATTAACCAGGGGAGAAATAATTACCTGAATAATTTAAAATTGTATCTTTCACCTTAAATGATCATTAATACATGCTGTTCGTAATTAAATAAAATAAAGGTCGGTATGTTAAAAATACAAGTGTTTGATAATTGCTTTTTTCGAAGTAAATTGAAATTTTTGAATATTGCTTTTCTTCAAAATGATACTGCAGATGGTCATTATCCATAATAAAATATTTCTGTAATTAAAATTTGTCTCAAGACCCAAGAATTTTTTTTTATCTACTATTGAATAATCGTGAAATAAACCCAAACACTTGATTATTTAAATCAATAGGAAGCATGTTCCTCGTAATAAAAGAGTATTGAAGGTATTGGCAATGAGCTGACCACATCACTTGTTCACTTTTTCACGATATCTATGTACTTTATATAACTGTTACATTTAAATCGTGATCAATTAGTCAAAATCACTTTTTGATAGCTGATTTTATACTTTTAAGGAACAATCTTTGAACAACACATTTATTATTTATCTGTCGACGAATGAGTTGATTATCGTTGTATTATTCTAGGTACTTCCGGCACACATTATTCAAAGTAATTTTATATTTATTATCTAGATTAAAAGGGAAAACTAAACAATTAATAAAACTGTCATGTTTTCATTCATCCCTATCTAACATGAAAATAAATTTCTCATAATTTTCAGTTCATTAATCTTATCGAAGCAAAGTAATTAATTGGATGTGCTAACAATGTATGTTACAGCAGGTGACAAATTTCCCATTATTGAAATTTGCTAGACTGGAATAATTCACTAGATTGTTATCCATTATATTATAATTTTGGGATTTAATTGTCATTTCGTTGTATATGACAATCACTGCACACAACAATAAAAGCCTATCTATAATCTCGTCTCGCTACGTTGCAAATCCTAGAAAAAAAAAATTGCAAATTGCTGAATGGATCTATAGAGCAATAACACATCTTAATAATTGCTTGGAGGGAAAGATAAAGATCATTGCATATTACATATATTTTTTCAGATACATTAATTATTATTTAAGTCTTGTTTCACTCCGATTTCTTTGTAGGAAGTAACTTTGAATCTAGCATAAACCAACGGATCTAAATTGAGCTGAAGCGCTTTTGATGCTTTCAATGCTAATCTTAAAGTTTATAACTTTACTCTTAATTTTTAAGATACAAGGAAAAAGTAATTAGCGTCTTGATACATTATGTCGGTATAAAAATGGATAAAATGGATAAAAAATAAAGGTGTGTATTGAAAAATATTCTTTTTTAAAATCTTTTATCTCTAATTATATTTGACGTGCAATATATCAGAAAAAAATTATAATTATTGACTAATAGTCATAATTATTATATTTTGGTGAAAAAACAGCTTTTGTAGATAGCTAGGGTTTTCTGCGGTTAACTGTAAATTCTCATTCTTGCGAAAAAAAAAATTGTTAAGGTTTGAAATGATGCCCTTATAAAATTTCAGTTCTAATGCAAATTAAAAATCGAGAACTGAACACCTGACAAATGAAAAAGATTTATGTTGTACTTTGATTTTTGTGATTTAATTTCAATATCTAAACTTTGTCCATAGACTTGACGTTTTGTTATACATGCACATTAAAAACTTTTAAGATATTGACTCTAAGCAATTAGTTCTTGCTTGCCTTGGATGCTCTAAATCATTTCGTTAGAAAACAATCTTGGTTTGAAGAAAAGTGAATTTGTAGATATTTAATTTCGTAGTTGAAAAAAAAATGCACTGGCTATTTTGTAATTTTGATTTTATTGAGAACATTAAATCGTTTCTATCTCCAAAACAACAAAATCTATGACTCCACAAAATGCAAAATCTGTAAATCTCATTAATTTCTAACGATACGTGAACCCTGAGGAAAAACATACGGACCAAATTGAAAGTAAAACTGAAAAGAGAAAGAGAGAGGAGATAATTCTTACAAATCATTCCTTTAGCTCAACATAACATTCAATTGAAACGAAGTAAATCAAGTAACATCCTTCATCTTTAAGTATATTTATGATATTTATAATATGTCGGAATAAACTCTTTTATGTTTTGCAGTTAAAATCAAGATGGATGACAAAGATCAGAAAGTCATCGTGATTGTCATGCAAAGTATCTTCAGCTTGGTGGGAACCATCGGAAACTCTCTTGTATTATACATTTACCTGAGGAAAAAAGACAAGTCTACGTCCAGTATATTTATTTTAGGTTTGGCTGGAGCCGACTTCTTTACCTGCTTAGTGATAATCCCATTTAATATCGTCACCGTGTATCTTGACTACAAACATGGTTATGATGCTATGTGCCAGTTGTATATGTTTTTGATAACCGGTGGTGTACCATTTGCAACTCTCATTATGGTGGCCATAGCATTTGATAGATACTTTTGCATCTGCCATCCGTTTCTTCATGTAATAACAATTTTTCGAGCGAAATTGATCATCTTCATTCTTCTGATTTTTGCTGGTACTCTCGGTGTTTTGGTAGCACTAATGTATGGAATAAACGATATGAACGGGTTGGTACCCAGTTCCACAAATAATAATAGTTCGTGTTCCTTTAATACATCTACCATGAACAAATCAGCTGATTACAATTCAACAATATATGAAGTGAACGACTCTTTAGATAATGCAGAGGGCTTTTATGACCCATCGTATGGAATGTGTATACCAAAATATGACATCTTTAATGAGGATTTTGTGTTACTTTTTTCTAAGATTCACGCTGTTTTGTATCTACTTATGTTTTTATTTGTCGTAGTACTTTACTCTTTAATATATCGTGAAATACATGTAAGACGAGCAAGAAAGGCTAAGAGGAAACGATCAAGTCTTTATCCGAGTCAGAGTTGTCAACCTGAGGCTTCTCTAGCGGAAACGGAAATGACCTTGATGCATGTTCAACAATCAGACGGAAATGCCAATAATACAGTTAAAAATGGTAGATCACGAAAGATTGGTGCAACGCTTAAAGAAAAGCAATTTTTAGCCAATATTCGAACGGCAGCCATGTTGTTTATTGTCACAATTGTTTTCTTAATAGCATTTTTACCCGCCTTGCTTATGACACAGGAACTTATTCCATTCAACATTGTTATTTTCTACACTTATTTTGTATACAATACAACAAATCCAGTCATATATTCTTTTATGAACAAATCATTTAGAACGGAGCTGAAAAACCTGTATGGAAAAATGTGTAAGGGTAATCGAAAATACAACAGATAAGAAGATTGAGCCAACTATACATCTGTTGTACCAGACTGTGTGACTTGCAGATTGACTTTACACAAAAATTGGCAGAAATTTCAATAATGTTACATTTGTTAATGTATGTGCCTTGATTTTGTAGACTGAATAAAACAAATGTTTTGATTTTTGTTGAAGAGAAATTTATATCCCCGGCTAATGAGCAGTATTTTAATACGAGCAGTATTTCAATACAAGACTTTCATCGATTGATATCAGCTTATTTGGTGAAAGAGTAAACAGAGTTTAGGGTCTGAAAAGGTAAACTGGATTTACATTCGTGAATAAAACCTTTGGCTGAGTATTAGCAGACGTTTTGTTAATTCCACCACAAGTCTAGAATAATTACAAGAAATACTCTTTGTCAATTATTCTTGAAATGACAATGGATTTAATAATTGATATCAAACAAAGGACAGAGGCGTTTGTTAGGGTCTTTAAAGGAAGCCGTCTAAAGGCAATGTAAACAAGTCAATTATCCCAAGAACGCACTGAAAATTCAAATTAAAAATACGAATATGTGCATGACTATATTTAAAAAGTTATAATTATTGAAGTTCTTACAATAAATGCTAGCGTGCAATAAATGAATATGACGTGGTATTTTGCAGCATGTGTTTCAGTTTCCGTCTCCAATTACATCTACCGTCATCTGAAAACCAATTACAAGAAAGTTCAATATTTAAACAAGTAAAATTCGTTCCATATTGTTACCTTAAACGATCGGTCAATTAATGTTTAAAAATACTTTTTGTTCCTTTTATCAATGATAATTGAATTTAGATGCATTATTGATGCAAAGGATATTGTCAATCAATGTTTAAGTTTATGGTACTAAATAAGTCATTATTGAATTACAGATTTTAAACGTATTCAAAATTTTTATATATCTGCTCATTTTCAAAACTCGGGGATGAAAATACCACTCGCTGGATAAAACTGTATACACTGTTTCTACAAATATATTCTGGAGAGGGACGTTAAACAGTATATAATAACGCCACTTTATTTTACTTCACCACTCTATTACAAAACCCATAATTTCCTATGTAGCTTTGATTGGTTACAGAGTAGGGTGTTAATTTCCGTGCACCCGACTTGAGCCGGGGGGGGGGGTAAATAAGACGTGACGTCACAATACATACTTTCTCTATGATCAATACCAATTACCATGACGTCACGATGCATTGTAGTACGTAGTTATATTAATGATAGGGTAGTTTGATAAAAGAGCTATCCCTCTCACAACCAGTGGATAAGCGTTTTATTATACTGATGTACAATATAATTTCTGAGGTTTGAATATTTTTGGAGTCAGATAATTCTGCAAGAATAATCTGAAATCCTGATGACGTCACAATGCTACTGAAGTCTCCGCGCTCACACTCTTTCCCCCCGCACTCACACACACACCCTCTCTCTCCACGCATTCTCACTCTCACAGGCACTATCTCACTCACTATCTCTCCTTACACTCTCACTCTCCCCACACTCTCACTTTCCCCACATTCTCTCTCTCCACACCCTCTCTCTCCACACGCACTTTTTCACACTCTCTCTCTCCTTACACTCTCTCTCCCCACACATTCTCTCCCCCTACATTTTCTCTCTCCGCACTTTCACACACAGTCTCTCTCTCCCCACATTCTCTATCTTCCCACATTCACCCTTCCTCCCCGCACACACACTCTCTCTCTGCACTTTCACACACTTCTCTTCTTATCAAGAGAGAGAGAAAAAGAGAAAGGAAGAGAGAGAGAGAATAGAGGGTAGAGAGAGAGAAGAGTTGAGGTATAGAAAGTGAGAGAAAGAGGGGTGAAAGAAACAAGATCGAGAGAGAAAACAACTAAAAAGAGCAAGTACAGGGAGAGAAAAGAGAGGAGAATGGGAAAGAGAGAGGAAGAGAGTTAAGATACTCTTTCCTCCCTCATCAAATGTGTTTTCAATACAGTTTCTGTTTATGGAGACTATGTATGAAGATTTAATTAAAAAATAATAGTGTTTTAGATCTGTGAAAATATGTTATCGCTAAAATTACTATAATGGTTGCACGGATAAATATCAAATTACAGTCACGCATTTTTAATTCAGATATTTAATATTTTTGAATAATAATACAACAACCGAAAATTATGTTGATTTGTATCCACGAAGTAAACCCTAAAAACGCACAACGTATATACAACGTTACAGCCAAGAAAAAGACGACTGAACCATCAACAGCACTTTCTGTCATATAGGCATTTATGTCCGCTCTATACTGAAAAAGATAGGCAAATCCTAATATTTTTAATGTAATTGGCTATTACACATTAGGATGAAGGGTTAAATCTAACTCGGCTGTGTGGTATTAAATAACTTTACTGTGCTTAACATTATACACTTCATAACAGGTACGACACAAAAATGACTTCATAATTAGTAAAATCCATTATTATACTTCTGTTAAAATGTTTCCTAAAATAAAGTTCAGAGGGTAAAATAAGCTATACCCCGGGGTCTAGTTTTTGCTATCCACCCTCGGAAAATTTTCATGCAATTGTTGCCGCCAATTTTGATTAACTTTAAACTGATGATGCCATAATGACTTCAGTAGCATTGTGACGTCATCAGGATTTCAGATTATTCTTGCAGAATTATCTTACTCCAAAAAATTCAAAGCTCAGAAATTATATTATACATTAGTATAATAAAACGCTTATCCACTGGTTGTGAGTGGGATAGCTCTTTTATCAAACCCTTGACTGATGTATATTATATACTACTACTATTCCATACAACCCGGGGTAAATCCCGTACACCCTTCATTGAACCTGGATAATTAATATTGTGATGTCACAACTGTGGGATATCAAACATATCCACGGGATAAACATTGGATATATTTTATGTGCATGTACAGAATATGCATTATAGAATCACAATGAATACAAGTCGGAGTAATATAATGATGAAGAAAAGTTTTAATTAAAGCTACAAAATAATAGTTCATAGGTTTTTCTGGATCTAGGTCAGTATTTACATGGACTGGGTTTCCTGCATTTATCAAATGTAAATTCCGTATTGATAAGTAAATACTTATATTATTAATATACATATTCGACCTTGGGGATTAAACTACTTTTGAAAACACCTTTAGCCTTGGCCACAACTTTCGAACGGCAAGGGCTTAGGCTTTCATACTTCATATATGTAATATTTCATAGGATAACAACTTCGACCCTTTGACCTTGGAGTTTGACCTACTTTATCTTTGACGCTGGCCATAATATTTGAACTGTTAGGACTACGGCTTTCATACTTCAGATATGTAATCCTTCAGACAAGACCTTCCTCCAGAAATAAACAACTTTGACCTTGATCCTTGAGTTTGAGATTCCTTTAAAAAACTTAAACTTGTCCATAACTTTTGAACAGGTGGTGCTAGGGCTTTCATATTTCACATTATATTGCATATATAGCTTGTGAGAAGGCCTTACTTTGGATACCAACATTATTTGGCTTGCATTTAAGAAAGTTTAACCTTCGCTATGTTGCCATACGGGGTCTTGAGAAAACGATTTTTCAAACATACCACCAAATTTTCACTAATTCCCAATCATCTCCCCTTGAATGAAGGCGTGGCCCTTCATTTGAAGAAACTAAAATCCTCTTCACTTAAGGATGTTTTGTGGCAAGTTTGGTTGAATTTGGCCAAGCTGTTCTTGAGAAGAAGTTTACAGACAGACCGACGCCGGACAAAATGTGATCAGAAAAGCTCACTAGAGCCTTCGGCTCAGGTGAGCTAAAAACTTCGAATTATAATGCCCGCCGTCTCAAATAGGTTCTGTCAGCTAGTCACATGTCATACCTCCGCTTGGTAACCCTGGAAATGCTTACGCAGCTGGGTGACAATGGCAAAAGGCGAGTCTTCGGCGCCTTTAAATACTAGTAACTGGGTATTGACAAACAAGTCAAAAAGAGTGTTAGGAAGGACAAATTGCGGTTCGTTCATGACATGACTGAAGAGGCGGAAAAAGCAGCCAAACAGAACAACATGAAAAAGCTCTATAAAATAACCAGAACTCTCGGGAAAAAATGTAAACACCAACAGCCGAGTGAGGAACAAACACTTTAAAGAAGTTCTAAACCACCAAGTCTTGGAAATAAACCACCAATGAAAGAATTTCACATCAATGCAGGACCACAATGTAGAATAGAAATCACAAAGGCTATAAAGACACTGAAAAATGAAAAGGCAGCTTGTTCAGATGGTATCCCTCCTGAGGCATTCAAAGCTACTCCAACAAAGGCAGCAGAGGTGTAATAACCACTTCTGCAAAAGATATGGGAAAAGGAAAAAGTACCAGATGCATGGAAAACAGGAAACCTGGTTAAACTACCTAAGAAAGGGGACCTGTCGCAGTGTGGAAATTGGAGAGGCATCATGCTTTTGTCCATTGCCAGTAAGATCCTTACAAGAATAATGTTGGAAAGAATGAAAGGAGCATTGGACAAGAAGCTTTAGTTAGATCAGAGCAAGTAGGGTTCCGCCAGGACAGATCATGCATAGATCATATTGCCACACTACGCATTGTTATTGAACAGTCCAATAAATGGCAGTCCCCTCTTTACTCAATCTTCGTGGACTTTGAGAAGGCCTTTGATAGTGTGGATAGGCCAACCTTCTGAACATTAATGAGGCATTATGAAATTCCATCAAAGTTCATGTGTCATCAGGATGATGTATGATGATGCCACTTATATTATCATTAATAAGGGGAAGCTCACAGATCCTTTCAATGTGGAAACAGGAGTAAGGCAGGGCTGCATCCTGCCACCTACCATATTTTTGACAGCCATTGACAGGATCATGCAGGAAACCAGAAAGGGCGGTAAAAGTGGAATCCAGTGGACCTTCACCAAACAGCTTGAGAACCTGGATTTTGCAGATGACATTGACCTGCTCTCGCACAAGCAACAAGATGTTCAAGAGAAACTATTACGATTGGCATCAGAAGCTCAAAAAACTGGCCTTAAAATAAACACCAAAAAGACAGAGGTGATGAGAATCAACAAAAAACAAGAGATAGCAACCCAGTTAAATGGGGAGAACATCAAAGAAACTGACAGATTCACCTATCTTGGGAGTACTGTAAACAAGGATGGTGGAGCATATGACCACGTCAAAAGCCGAATTCATAAGACAAGACATGCTTTCCACTCCCTCAGACAAATCTGGAATTCTAAAGCCCTCATCATCAACAGTAAAATCAGGATTCTTACCACAAATGTTGAAGCAGTTCTCTTGTATGGACCGATACCTGGAAATTAACTAAAACAATAAACAGCAAACTAGTCTTTTATATAAAAATGTCTCCGCCATATTCTTAACATCAGATGGCCTGACAGCATATCAAACAAACAGCCTATGGGAGAGAACTAACCAAAATCTTATAGATATTGACATCAAGAAGAAACAAGAGGCCCACGGGCCTTATGGATCACCTGAGGATCATGTAACAACTTTTGACAATTGAATTTATTTCGTGTTTTAAACCAGAGGCCATGAAATTCACAATTTTGAAAGAGGCACTATTGCTTATCATAAATTTCACAATTTTGGTAAAATACTCAATGCTGGTTACAATCATGCAAACAATTTGACTGCTTGATGTCCAGGAGTAAAGAAGAAGATTTTTAGGTCACCTGAGTAACTCAGGTGACCTATTGCTATCCGTTTTCATCCGTCGTGTGTTAACATTTGAACATTTTCAGCTTCTTCTCTGAAACCGCTAGACCAATTTTAACCAAATTTGATATACAGCATCTATGGGGGAAGGGAAACAATAATTGTAAATTTCATGGTCCCCGCCCCCCTGGAGC
>NW_026933213.1:0-5673 GCF_032062105.1 Saccostrea cuccullata | reverse complement strand
AACAATAGGCATGATTTAAGAATTTCAACCGAAATGGAGGTATTTGATACCTACTTTTTGAAATTTTATGGCAATATTTTAATATTTCAGACATCTACTGGCTTAGAACCATCAAAGTTTATAAGTCGGTGTAACTTGGGTGTCAACTAAAAAGTGGGTCGTTTGGAATTTTATATAAGAAAATATCTAAACATTTCAAGTTGTCTTAAAATAATCTTCAAAATTTGTTGGTTTATACATTTTGGAGTGATAGTGAACGTATACCAAAAGAACTGTGACCTACTCCTATTTACAGTGACCTACTTTTCGAATCTTTATTATGTGATATTTTGAATATTTAAGATAATTAGGAGCTTCTAATCATCACACTTTCTCAGTTGACTCTCTTTGGGTTTTAAAAGTAGTTTTACGAAAATTTAGATAATGCCAACACATTTTTGGAATTTCAAGCCTTTATCTTATCTTTATTTTATCCTTCATCCTAGTTTACAAATTCTTAGGGTCATCAAATAGAAATGATAGATTGTACAGTTCATAAGAGGATCAATTCAAGGCCCTTTGAACTCTTGTTTACGAACATATTGTATACTCACACTGTCAGTATTGAATAACAAATCGTTGCGTTAACGGCAAAAGACAAGTCCATAGAATTGGAAAATACTTCATGGTCGAGAAGTGGAGAGAATAGGCAGCCGAGTATCCTTGGTTGTTGTCTGTGTTTGGTATCAATGTAGTAACGTGTTGTACATTATCGGTCGTCTCTATATGTTCTGTCACAGTTGTAGTTTCCAGGCTACTAGTTTCGTTTGTTTTACAATCTGAAAAAAAAATTATATTAATTCTGTATATGAAACAAAAAGAGTTTAAATGAAATCTGGAGCTAAGATTCTTTGACTATTATTTAAATCATAAACATACTCTGCTTTTCAGTCCATTCATATTTCTGGTTTGAGGTGTTGCAGTACTGACATATATTCCGGGAATTGTTTTCCATTGGTCGCATACACGTGCTGTCGATGTAGCAATGATCTTCCTTAAAAACAGGTTATGCTCATCTTATTTAATGTACCTTTGCCAGATATTTTAATTGAAAATTTCTAATAAGGATAAAATTTTCCCAACAGTTCTTTTCAGTCATTTTTTTAAACCGATCATGACATAAGAAGTTACCTAATCTGACTTTAAAACTGTTTTATTTTTTAAAGTTATTTACTATACATGTATTCAGGTTTCATGAAAAGTCATTTAAGGACAGATAATACAAACAAATTTTATCTTTGGAGGAGACTTAATATCATGTCACAAGTTTAGAAAAGAGGATAACTCTTAGAATTGTTTCTCTTAATAATTGGAAAATGAAAAAGACTTGGAAAATATTAATAATATTTCAATGAAATTATAAAAATAGATTAAACACACTCAGTAAAGGTTTACAGATGAGAATAAATTTCAGAATATGTTAACTTGGTGCTAAAAGTGTAAAATAAACTTTAGAAAAATATACCAAGCCAGGTGAATTTTATGAGGAAAAGCAAAATGGTAAAAATCAGCCCATATAACATACGGTAATTTATACCATTTTGCTTTTCCTAATAAAATTCACCTAGCTCGGTATATATTTCTAAAGTTAATATTACATTTCTAATACCAAGCTAACATTATCTGAAATTTGTTTTCACCTGTAAACCTTTACTGAGTGTGATTTGTCAATTTGTGATTTGTTTTTATTGAAATATTAGTAATATTTTACACGTCTATTTCATTTTCCAGTTCATAGGAGAAAAAATTCTAAGAATTATCCAGTTTTCTAAAGTTGAGACATGATTTTAAGTCTCCTCAACAAATAAAATTTGTTTGTATCATCTGTCCTTAAACCATCCATGCATGTTAGGGTAGGTGCATAAAGTAACAAGAAGTCTCTTTCGAGACTGTAGCTCTACTGGTTTGTACTTATAAAAAGAAAGAGAAAAGCAGCAGTTGGGACTTAAAACTTTAGGAATAAATAAAATAATGATCCATGATTAAGTCTCTTTTTGAGGCAAGATTGCAATAAGACTTCAACTGTAGGAGTAGCTTTTAATAAAATTTTACAGAATTTTCAATTTAAATTGCTTTGGCAACTTAAATCATCAAAAAATAAAAACAAAACTGATAATTATGTATTTTAGTGAAGTCTGCTTGTGTGCCGAGTTATATGAAAATCATACCAAAACTGTAGGAGGTGTAGCAATTTGAATGTTTTTCACAGAATTTTCTATTTTGAGTAACCTCAGCAACACCATTCATTGAAATCAAAAACCGATACACAGAATTATGTATCTTAGTGTAGTCTACTTGTGTGCCAAGTTATATTGAAATTAGTCCAAAACTGAAGGAGAAGTAGCATTTTGAATGGTTTTCTCAAAAAATTCTATTTTTAGTAACCACGGCAACATCGCTCATCGAAATCAAAAAATTGTTTACAGACGGACAGACAGACAGACGGACGGACGACGGACGCATTACTATCGCATAAGCTCTTCTGGTCTCTGACCAGTAGAGCTAAAAAAAATATTCCACAAAATATTGAATTGATTGCAAATAAACATAATACTCATGAGCTTGCTGCTCCTAAATTATTTCTTCTAATTTTTCAAAACAATTCCAAAAAAAAAACTTCCAAAAGGTCTTATAAACAAAGCTGATCCAATGTCCTTTCTACAATTGAACTTATTCTACTGACAATATGTAAATTAGATCGAATACAAGGACCAAAAATTAGGCTGTCCTCTCTCAATAAGATTGATGTAAAGACACAATTTAAATTGAATAAAGGTTGGAATATAAATATTAAATATACTGTCAATTAAATTGTGGTCTTTATTTAGTAGGTAGCTACATAAATCTTGATTTAAACAACATTTTAACGGCAAATAGGTACATATATATAAGAAGTCAAGCTTTTAAAAAAGACTTCACTTGAAGTACAGCAAAAATAGAAAGCTCTGAAACCAAATAAAAGTTTTTCAATTATAAAGATGTACTAGTATACACTTATTATCATTCTCGTAGTTTGATAACAATAATCCACCCATATTATACACTTGCACTTTACAGCGTAACTTTACCTTTAGTGTCAAATACACCCTTCCAGAGTCGTTGTGATATTCCTGACAGCGAGACTTAAATACATGTATCGTGAATTTTTCAGTGAAACGAACATCATCATTTGAAATATTGAACTTTATTTCCGTTGTCCAGATACCATCCGTGGTGTATTGTAAAGGACAAAATCCTTCAAATAAAGTTCTCTCTTCCAACCCAGTCCTCTTATTTTCTGTCCTGATGATGTTTTCATTTATGTTTACCTTAAAAAAGAAATTTTATTTTCAATGAATCAGACACACCAATAATGTGTCTGATTTCTTGATGAAGATAAAGCGTTCTCGAGAGGGACGTTTAACAATATACAATAAATAAATTATTACAATATAAAGATGAAGCAATTGCAACAAAGATTAACAAAGTTTAATGATATAAAATGTTTTTCTCAGACCTGGTGTATTTCAAGATAACATAGTGAGTCCATATTTTCAAAGAAGTACTTTCCAATGATAGTTGCCTCCATACAACTCTTGGTAGAGAGGTCGCAGAGACCAGCACTAGGTACGTCTGTTATTGTTGGAGGTTCCAGTAAATCAAACGAGCAATCACTACCACCATAACCGGTAAGGCACGTACAGTTACCTAAGTGTTCAAACATAAACCGATCAAATACTAAATATCATGAAAATATCCAGAACTATTAAGAAATTAGTTTTTAAAAAGAAATATTCTTGCATATATCTTTAAAGCCGCTTAACCCGAAACAGGCACATATTATCTTACACAATAAAAGTATGTCATTACATAGATAATATATAAAAATAAATTATAAGATTGATTTAATAGTTTATTACAACAATCCTTACATGTAAAACGCAGATTAAAAACCTTATTGACAAACAGTAGTTCCTGACGGAAGTTTAGATCTGTTGTGAAGTCAATTTTGAAAAAAATAAGTTTATCGGATATATCTAATAATGAAGATAATTCAAACCCGAGTATATTTTTCTCTATTATTAGAAGCCTTAGTCATAATACATCTTTTCAAAATTAAGAAATTAGTTGAATATAATCCATAGTAATTTTTATATTAATAAGCATATTTAAAGAATAAAGGAAAATCAGATGCTTTAAATGATTTTTTTAAAGGAGCTAAAATATTGTCCGTGTAAAGGTAATATATGTACTTTGTTGTGAAAAAAATGCTCGGGTGTGTTCTTCATGAGATAAACATGTAAGCGATAAATTTAATTTTTCGAAGGTGATTTTACGCGATATCAACAATGATCAACATAGGATTATTTTCTGTGTGACCTAACAAAAATTATTTTTTTTAACTTTTGAATTTTGATATCTTTTAAAAGAAAAGGACTTTGGGGATATAATTTGACAAAAGTTGAAACAATTTATGGACAATTATTTTTCAAGAAGAAAATCGAATATGTATTTTTAGCGATTAGAATCGGACCAAGCGGCTTTAAATAAAAACAGAAAAAAGATTGCATAATCGTTGAATTAAATAAAGGAAATATTTTAAAAATAAAACGTCATTTTCTAACTTATGATATATATTTGTTATTCTAGACTTCCTCTAGTCGTGGGTACAAAGAAAATTGCATTTGAAAACAATGCATTTTTCGTAAAAATTTCGGAATGCTGATTTCAATCAGATGTACGTCAGTGATGTATGCGACATATTATTAAAATATTTTAACATATAGGATTTGAAAACACCATAACGACACATTCTGCAAAATTTGATTTGCTATTAAGTTCATGTCCGTCATAATAGATCAATTGCAATTACTTGACGTTGCTTTCCATTGTAAAGTCATATATTGGTTTTTATTTTGTATAATTATAAAGAAAGTCTTATGCTATCTCACTGAATAATTGATATTTGAAAAATACAAAAAATACAATTCATTATTTATATTTCCTTTTTAATTGAATAAAAGAACATAGATTCTCTGTACTATTTCTCTAGTACATATTTCTTAATGTAGTCCGTTTTTGTTAAAATAATTAGTCTAGAACATGTATCAAGACAGATTTTTTTATTACCTGCTTTACATACACCGTTGCTGCTACAATTGTTAGGACACAGATTTTGTACGATGATCGTTATTTCTGGATCTGTTTCCTGCAGGGTCGAATTAAACAAAACGAAAGACGTACATTGTTGTAGAGCGGCTTCTACGTGGATCTGTGTTAAATTATCATCACCTGTCATCTGAAATAGATTGTATCAACATAGTAGAAATTCCAAATTTCATCTCATTAACGAACGCTCTATACTTTATTTATATATACAAGATGTAATGTTCTGCAATGGAATTTTCACGTTTATTAGCCGTATTGTTGAAATTAAGAAACAATACTTGGTGGGAGTAACATTTCATTGCTGATTATTTGTAGAAACACAAACAGATAAAAAAAAATTTAGATTGTAGAAATTGTTTTTTTTTACGATTTTTGAAAATACCTTTATGTCTTCGATGCAATTTGACATGGTTATGTTAGTTAGATCTGTAACGCGATTCTGACATAATTCGTATTCTGGAGAGGCCTGGAAAGATTGAATACACA
>NW_026933212.1:0-5584 GCF_032062105.1 Saccostrea cuccullata | reverse complement strand
CATCATGAAAATGTCATTTAAAATCTAGCATCTGAAGCAAGTTTGAGAGTTTTCATCCCTTGATGTATCATTTATGCAAGTTTGCTTTACATAAGCCTTATTTAGTTTCTTGGTAATAAACCTTAACCCATAACTTTTACGAGGTCCATTATCTGAAAAAATGTGTGTCGAATTCAGCATCAGAAGATGTATTATCCATGCAAGTTTGCTCAACATAGAGCTTAAAGTTAAGTAGAAATGAAACCTGTATGAAAAACAAACCTTTTCACCAATTCAAAAAAAATATAGATCAGATTCAGCATCAAAAGCCAACCTAGTAGAATGCTACTAGCATTCTACTAGCATACATGCGTTAGATCCATGCAAGCATTATATGGCTCAAAGTTACATGGAAATGAATCATGCACCAAGACTTTATCCTGTTTAATCGTCCATAAAATGAAGGCCAGATTCAGTATCCGAATCAAGTCTGGAAGTATGCATCCTAAGATTTACCATCCAATTTTGCAAGTTTGGTTATTATAGGGCTTATAGTATTTTTTTAAATGAAACCTGCACCAAAAACTTAAACCTCTACATTCAACCGAAAAAGATAGGTCAGATTTAGCATCCGACGCAAGTCTGGTAGTATGTATCCTTATAGATGTATCATCCATGCAAGTCCATTGGTTACTATTGTGCTCATATTTACTTGGAAATGAGACCTGCACCGAAGACATAAACCTGTTCACTCATGCTTAAAATGTAGATCAGATTCAGCATCCGAAGCAAGCCTGATAGAGTTAATCCTAAGATGTACCATCCATAAAAGTTTGTTTGACGTAGGGCTTAAAGCTACTCGGAAATGAACCCTACACCAAAAATGTTAACCTGCTCCAAAAACATTGCAGCATCTGAAACTCTGACTGGTACAATCGAACACACTAGAAACATCTTCCATGTTTGTGAATCAATACAGAAAAACTCGGATATAATGAAGTCACGGGGACCTAGGAATTTACTTCACTATATCCGTAATTTGTTATATCCATATAAGAATTATGTTAAATTTGCATAGCTGGGGATCCAAAATAACTCCGCTATAACCGTAAATTCGCTATCTCCGTGTTCGTACTAAACAAATTTTGCTGTATAGAACATTGAAGCACTGAAAAAGAAATCTGCAAAAAAAAATTAACATTAACCCGGGACACTGAAGTCGAGGGTATTACATAAGCCCCCTCCACCCAACTTCGTTGAGGTGAACTAGAAATGCTCGATTTGTAGTTTTTTTTTTCTTGTCCCAATTTTCATATGTGTAGTCATCCTTTTGATTTGATTCTTTCAAAATAGAAATGTACTTACCAAAACTTTTCAGCATTTGATTGTGATTCTCATTTCTGTCCGTTTCAATTTCTTTTAATTTTTCTGGAAGGAAACAGATCTTAAGTAAGCATAAATAGCAGAAACAAATTTAAACAGTATTAAGCTTTATTTCATATGTTAAAGGTCAAACTTCGTCGTTTTACTTACGTTTCAGTCCTTGAACCATTTTTCTAGTTTCTGCATCTTCTTCAGCCTGCTTCCTCAGTTCTTCTATAAAATGACAGTCACGTACAGGGTCCATTGTCTCTTGTCTCAAAAAGTCCACCTCTTTTTCAAATTGGTTCCTGTTGTTAAGGAAGGAATCAAGGTCTACAACCGCTGATCTTACAGTAGACCAGATTATGTTTAAATCAGCATTGGATAGAATGGGACTGGAAGAATGTATACATTGATTTCTGGCAATACGGATTCTCTCAATGTTGGCAGAGAGAGATCTGTCTGTAGGGTCTGGATCATATCCCCAGCCATTGCTGTGTGGAGGTATGCTACAAATGTTTCTGAGTAGTGTGTACAATAAAGGAATATCCATGTCATCATAGTTTCCAGTATAATTGCTGCCCTTAGGTAAAATAAGATTCATTTGTGGTGCCGTCAGACGGGGGAGATTACTCCTATTTTGTTTAATGACCTGCGTGAATGTTGGTGGAGGTACATAGTGAAGTAAAACATCACGTAGCTCATCTGTACATGGACCCAGGAGAAGTCGGCAGGCTCTACACGCATTTGTCGTCTCCTCTGTAGAGGCGTAAGGGGAGGAAGCCATAGCATTCACTTCGTATTTTTCTAAAATGTAGCAAATCCCCAAGAATTTAACAAAAAACAAATAAATCAGAACAGTCTTCAAAGAACCTCATATTGCTTATCCATTAAGATAACATGGGTAAATAGCTTACATTAAAATACTTTTCTATATATCGGCTTTTTTGACGGGGTACAATATTACTAATTTACTGACTTGTCATAAACTTATGCAGGTTTTTAATGTTTTTTTTTCTAGTTAAAAGGATTTAAAACAGTGAGTCCAAAGGAACTTTTAACTTTGTAGTTGAGCTACTTTGAGTAAATAGTGACAAACCTGCATGTAATGTGTGACCTCCAAAGTTTTTTCTTCAAACATGTATATTTTATAATTTTTAATTTGATTTAATGACCTAAAGTCAGGGTCATATCATATTCTAGGAAAGAACTACTACAAATGTTTGTGCAAGTCGGAGCTTCTAGAGTTATTTGCGATATTGAATTATGGAAATTCTGATTGATTGATTGATTAATTGTATGTTGTTTAACGTCCTTCTCGAGAATATTTCAATCATATGGAGACGCCACCAGTTACCGGTGGAGGGCTACAAATTTTGTCCCGTGCTCGGCACTCAGGGTCTTTGAGCAGTGAGGGATCTTTTTCGTGCCAGCACCTATTACGACACGGGGCCTCGGTTTATACGGTCTTATCCAAAGGACCGGTCTTCACGTCCCACAGTGGGATACAAACCCACGAAGAAGGATTGACTCCTTACTTCGCAACTCTAGAGCAGACGTTCTAACAACTGCGCCACACGGGCGACTGGAAATTCTGATCACGAAGTTTTATGTCGAATATACCTTTTTTTGCTACGTCAAAGTTATGGCAAAAGATCAAATTTTGTATTGCATTTGTATCTATTGTTGATGTCTAAATTGTCATAAGTAAGTGTCAGAGCATTTTGTCACTGCCGCTGCTGTGTCTCCAGCAACTGCATGTTTGTTTTTTTGTAGTTAATCACAAAAAACGCAAGCATATTCAACATGTAACCCTACATTTTTGAAAAACTTATAACCAATGAAAAAAAGTGAAAATGCAACAATTTGTATGCCATATATCGCACATATTTAAAATCAAAATAAGGATGTACACTTTGTAGATTCATAACAGAACTTTACATAATCATGATTGAACACAAAGATGCCTTACATCAGAAATGTAAACAAAAAAAAAACAAATTGACCTGTGAAATTTGACTGAAATGTGATTCAGAAACATGGTCTCAACATTCACATGGCAAGAATGCATCAGGATATTAACTTCCGTGGTCATAGAGAAAGTTGAGCTTTATACAAGAAAAACCACACAGCATGAACATCATCATAGAAAAAAGAGTAAGTCCTACGTTTTCTGAAAATCTTACTTCACTGCTTAGAAACAAAATTGATAATGAAACTATAATTTACAAGTGTATGACGCCATAATGCTTAGGTATCTGGAATTCGCAGAAGGCTTCTGTCCACCTACAAATGAAGAACTAAATGATGCTTTACCAAAAAAGCCTGAGACACAGGACCCCGTCGGATTAGATATGGGAATTTATAATCTTCCAGAAAGCATGACTAAAGAAGATAAGGGTATCTGGATGGTATTGTCAACATGCTT
The DNA here is from genome assembly GCF_032062105.1 of Saccostrea cuccullata. NCBI lineage: Eukaryota > Metazoa > Mollusca > Bivalvia > Ostreida > Ostreidae > Saccostrea > Saccostrea cuccullata. Next base: position 1,815 of record NW_026933212.1, on the reverse strand, counting down.
ACTGACCTGTAAAACTACAACACAGGTGAATTTGCTCTGATCCATGGGAGTTAAGGTCATCAACAAGCAAGAGAAAATGAGAGGAGAAAAAAAGACAAGGATTCCGGAGCTACTAGCAAGAGAGAGGGCCCAATGCTTTATTTGTAACGAATTAGGGCATTGTGCCCTAGACTTTCCAAGAAGGATTTGCACTATAAGTGCGGTAAATTAGAACATTGCCATAAAGATGGTCAATAATTAGTGAAAGAAGTAAAAATAACACGAGAAAATGTCTCGGGAACAGAAACTTCGGGACACCATCCCATCCATCAGGAATAATTCCAGCACCCAAAAGAGGTGATTTCCCCCAGACCGAAAAGGCAAAATGAAGAAAAAGTTATTAAGTATGAATTTTAACTCTAAATAAATTCTTTGCTAGTTTCATTGTCATTGGGTTTTTTTTCCGTTTCCAGAAAACAAAGGCATGCTTTCAATGAAGTGACGTAAAAATCAAATAGTCAATCGACCCAACATGTAGCACCAACGAAAATTTGAATTTGTCAGAGAAGTTCAGTGCGCTACTTGCTGTGACGATCAGAAAGTTACTATTGCAGGTGATTTAATATAGATATGCTCAAAGACCCCCCTCAGAGTTGGTCATCTACAATTTAGATTTGGGATTAACACAATTAATTTACACTCCAACAAGAATTACCAATAGCTCTAAAACGCTCATTGATCATTTCTACACTACGCACCTACAAAAAAGTGTATCAGTACCCCCTGTAGCAATGTCTGACCATTATCCAATATGTGCTACCCGAAGTCTAACAGCATGCAACGCAAAAACAAACATATTGAAATACAATATCGTGACTTTAAAAACTTTAATGAAAATGATTTTTTGCTCGATTTAAACAAAGCAATTTTGATGAATTGATTTTTCTGCATGATCCTGATGACATCTTAATCTGTTTCTACGACATTTTCAATTCTATACTTAATAAGATTGCGAAGGTTAAAACAAAGCGTGTAAAATCAGAATTTCGCACTAAATGGTTGACTCCAGAAATAAATGATGCTAGGAGTATACGAGATCAATTCCATTAACAGGGAGACATGGAAAATTTTAATTTTGGAGAAACGAAGTCACCTCATTAATTATTGATGCAAAATCTACATATTATAAGGCAGTAATTGAAAACAGTCTACATCAAGAGAAATGTGGGGTTATTTAAATCAGCTTGCCTCAAAATCAGATAAAAATCCATCTCCTTCTAATATCACGTATAATGGATTAAATCTTGAAATTTACAAGACATTGCAAATGCTTTTCATGAGCATTTTGTGCAAATTCCAGAAAATTGTTAAATAATCTTTCGTTTTCTGCTTTTGAATCAGAAAAATTGAAAAGTGACACTGAAACAAAACTTGGAAATCAAAACTTTTTTGAAATTCCCTTGATTAATGAAACAAAAGTATTTGGTATGTTAAAGAGGCTTGACATAAACAAATCTACTGGCATAATTTCTTTGGGCCTAGGTTGCTTAAACCTTGCTAATATAGTATCCAAACATCTAACACACCTTATAAACTCTAGCATTATCAATAGGTCTTTTCCTTCACAGTTAAAGGTCGCAAAAATAATTCCTTTATTTAAAAAGGTGATAAATAAGATCCAGGAAATTATCGCCCAAAATCATTTTTACCAATTATATCGCAAGTTTTAGAGAATCATGTAGCAAAAAAAATAGCATTTTACTTCACACTTTGATCTATTAATGAAAGCACAATCTGGATTTAGAAATTTCACTGTGTCAGACAGCTCTCACAAAA